>NC_046382.1:16082644-16382644 GCF_011125445.2 Fundulus heteroclitus | reverse complement strand
CGTCATTTTTACATTTTGTCTGAATTATAGGACATATTAATATGAAATTCTGATGATACGCCATCACTGCGTGGTTTTATTTTTATGATATCCTTTTTTATTTTTATTTTATTTATTTATTCATTTTTCTTTTCTTTTTTTTTTGTATCCTACGTGGGAAATACGTTTTAACATCTTTACCATTTGTCTGTTTTAATGAATTATGGATGCTGTTGCGCCCTCTCGTCCACGTGCACCGATGTTTGGAGACCGCACTTCCTTAGCAACGACTTTCTGTACCCGGAAGTACTTCGGTGTGCTTCAGCTAACTAGCTATGTGCTGTTCTGGGGGGAGAAAGTGTGAAAATAAAGTTCATTTCGATTAAAATTATGAGTGCGGCAACTGTACAGGTGTCTCGCACCCTTGTCCGGTAAAATGAATGCGAGGAGTCAATTGCGTCGCAGACATGAGAGGAAGAACAACTGTAAGTCTAAAGAATGTTGTTGTGCTAGCAAGCTTTTGGCTAACACGCTAAAGAAAAAAAAAACACAACTATTTGCTAAAGTTTAAATAACTTATTTGTTCGTCGTGTATTTTTATCCGTCAAACAGGCATGTGAGACACAAAAAGCGGATGCGTGCGTTACGACGGAGACTGTATATGCTTGAAAAATATTATTAACTGCTTATAAAGTTACTGATGACGTACATTTATACATAAAAATTGATGTTTCAAAGATTTTAGCCATACACATCTTGATTGAAAGATGCATTTGATCCGCCAAATGCAGATAGAAAACGAGTTTGGTTATTAAAAGACCATCTGCACGGAATAGTTTTAATAGTTATTTTGATTTCTTCTCAGTAGGACTCTAAATATCTGCCTGTGGCTTTGTGGATAGTGTTATTATTGACTACTTTGGCTCAGTGCTGCATGCAAAAATCCCTTTATTCAGACAAATAATTGTGCTTTATAATTCAATGTTAATCTATGCATTTTTGATCCTCTCACAGGTATGCTACTGAAATGCTTTAGTTAAGGCTGTGTGACAGGCAATGATATGCTTGTGAAGTTATGCAGAGGTTATGGAAAGTTTAACTAATTGCGATGAAGAGGAGCAGCCTTCATCTGGGATGACCAACTCCTGGTCCAAACAAGAAGCTTTCAGGGGTCAAATGCCAAAATGTGCTGGTGGATTTGTCCTGGTGCACGCAGGTGAGTCCAGACAGCACTAAAATAAACAAATAAAACATTACACCTTGTCCCATGTGAACATAGATTACAGAATCTCTGCTGGTGTGGAGTACTGCAGGTTGTTAAACCTCCATGTTCTTTGTAATCATAGAACATAGAAAAACAAAAACAATGAAAAATAGGTTTTTCTTTAGAATTGTATGGACCATTTATTTCTTTATACTTTGTTTTCAAGAAGTCAGGTACTCTCCTTAATCATAGTTCCCCCAAGTTTTCTAAAGGTCTTTGAATGTTATTTATTGGTTCGTTGGCTAATTTTTTTTTATGCACTGTGCATAATTTTTTTTATTGCCCCTTGTATTAGATGAATTCTATTAAAACACACAAAAAATAAAATCAAAATGTTTTGTATCTACCAATAGCATTGATGTTCTTTTTGCTTTACATAATATCCTAATCATATTACAGGCAGTTTAGTCATTTCCTTAGATTTATAATCAGATTTCTTAAAAGTTTTTTGTTGTTGCTTGCTTTCAGGTGCAGGATATCACTCAGAATCTAAGGCAAAGGAGTATAAGCATGTTTGTAAAAGGGCCTGCCAGCGGGTAAGTTTACTTTGCACGCCTTAGGTTACCCTTACACTGGATGAAGACCCAGTTGCAACGTAAAATGTCAGAAGACAAATGTCCTTTGCAAAATCTTGGAGAGATCTTCCTGTGCTAGTTTATTATGGTGCTGTCAGTGTGGATTCTGCGTTGAGTGTAGTTGCAGTGGCATCATATCCATGATGTGGTGCCTGTGTACACCAGTGAGCCGTGGTCTTCAAGAACATTATTAAGCCTAAACTACAGCCCAATCGTAGCGTAGCATCATGCTTATGTGGCGTTAACTTCAAGATTTTTACCCCACCCTTTGTAGTCCAAGACATTCCTTGCAGATTGCAGCATGAGGCAGGGTGGAAGTTTGAGGGAGGATTGTTGTAAGAAGATGGCATTAACAATGTGTGCAGGAGAGTATATGCACTCTTTATCTGGGGTAAAGGCAACCTCGGTGAACTGAGTGATCAATTATCAGTGCAATAAAACATTGTTTTTCTCCAGTAAGATGTTATAAAACATTTCTTCGCACTCACGTAAAATATTTTAAGCACAATTCCTACATTTGCTTAGGCTTTACTTTTCAGATGCTTTCTTGTTTTTGTTGCGAAAAGCATTGTGGTTTTCTCAAAAGGAGAGAAGTCCTCATTCTCTGTCAATAATAATGATCTGATAATGACGGGGTTTTGCAAAAGCTGAATGGATGCAATGCGATGTGTTCACTGTTTTTAAGTTGTTATCTTTTCCAGGCTGTAGACCAACTGAGAGCAGGGGCGCTTGCAGTGGAGGCCGTGACTGCTGCTCTGGTTGAGCTAGAGGTTGGTTGAATAAAAATTATTTTATAATTTAAAACCTGCTTGCAAAATACCGCTGCATTTAGCAATGCTTCATGTATAGGATGTAAAAGGGGGAAAATGCATATGCATACATTTTTATCCAAACAGCTTCTGATAGGTTTGTGACACATTCATGCATAAACAATTGGAGTAATGCAAATGACATCCATGCTCTTCTTTTTTGTAGGTATCAGATGTGTCGTTTCATATCATTACCACCAAAGTTGCCTTTTTATCTCCATCCTGCCAAGTTTGAAATGTTTTGTCCTTCTCTACATTTGGTTCACCAGGACTTATGGCCCCTACAAACAGAAAACATGCATGTTAGGCGCACTGATGATTCCCATTAGACTGTTGGAGGAAGTGTGTTTGACAGTACAGTAGTACATTTTCTTTGGGGTTAGTAATAGTGCAAAATAAAGTATTTTATGGCTTTGATTGCCATTTTATAAGGCGTGATTTTGAAATGTTTTGTCCTTCTCTACATTTGGTTCACCAGGACTTATGGCCCCTACAAACAGAAAACATGCATGTTAGGCGCAACAGTCCGCCATTAGACTGTTGGAGGAAGTGTGTTTGACAGTACAGTAGTACATTTTCTTTGGGTTAGTAATAGTGCAAGATAGAAGTATTTTATGGCTTTGATTGCCATTTTATAAGGCGTGATTTGGTATTAGAGCATCAGGGTATGGTAGCTCTGTTGTAAAATTACCAGTAAGCAGTTCATGCCTAGATTCTGTCATTTGACGTCAGGTTGAATGAGCAAAATAAATAAATAGTGTTATTTTTGTTAAATACTAGGACAGAAATAATCTAACATACTTAAGGATAAAAAAAGTGTTATTTTGACAATTTCCTTCTTTATTAGCAGCTTATAAAAAGGATAAAGCCAGTTGAAATATTATCTTAGAGAAACAAGTGATTTCACTTTATTTATATGAGCTTCTTGATCTAAATGTTGTTAATTTTTCTACTTTCTGTTCATGTTAATTCCCCTCAGGATTCTCCTTTTACAAATGCTGGCATGGGCTCCAACCTGAATCTGTCGGGGGAAATTGAATGTGATGCAAGCATCATGGACGGGAAGTCTCTTCATTTTGGCGCAGTTGGAGCCATTAGCGGTGAGTTTTGACTCTGAACATGACGTGTGTTTTGACATACTTTCCAGTCTCTCACAGCAGCTGCAGCAGTTTATACCACAGCATTTAGACGCTGATTCTACATCTTGACAACAAGCTAGAAATGATCTATTACTGTGTGTATATAAACCTGTATTTTCACAGCTTGATTTCCTTCAGATTTACAACAACAGGGTTTTTTTGTGCCAAAACGTATAATTCGTTCCAAACTACAGTCGGGGGGCCGGTTGACTCCTAGCACTTAACGTTTAGTCCAGCAGACAACAGATTGTTTTCGTTACCTGTCGGCATGATGTCAACTAAATTTGTACCTGATTATTTGTTTTACCAAGACATGAAACAAATACTTGCCAACATGTGTGTTTCATAAAGTTTCAGCAAGATGTGTTTAAGAAAGACTGCGGCCACTTCAGCCTTCACAGGTGTTCCAGTAGAACAATGAGGGGGGAGCAATGCATCAGCTTATACATTTAACACATTTTTCATGACATACTTATTTAATTTACTCCACTGGACTTAACCAGGCAGACATAAACTCACATTGTGGGTGTCGTTTCTGTTGCCTCCGCATAGTTTTTATATTTGTTTATAATTTTCTAACTGACTCACACTTCTTTGCAAGACCTTTGACACCTTTTGAAGTTTTTAAAAATTGCGTCACGTTACAAGCACAAACTTCTGTTTGTTTTATTGGGACTTTTTTTGTTTTTATTTTACGTCTAAGACCAAAAGAAGTCCTTTTGAGGTTTGGGTGACGTTTCCATTCACCTCTACAAAATAGCTCAAGCTCAGTCAGATTGAATGAAGAGCGTCTGAAAACAGACTTTTCCATTTTTACCACAGATTGTTGAATTTATGTCTTGACCTCAACTAGGACATTCAAAAACATGCTTCGCACCAATATGAAAATTTTGGCCAATTTTGATATCCGATATTAAAATTACTGTTATGTTCGATTACTGATATTTACCGGTGTGTGTGTGTGTGTGTATGTGTGTATACACACATGCATTTACGTTTCTGTGAAGGTCAGGTTTTGTAAAAGTTTGAAAAACTGAAAAATCTGCTTGTTGAATATTTTTAATGTGAGTTATAGTCTAGACTTGCACACTGCTTTTTAAAAAAAACCACAGTCCTGGCTGCGATGCATCTCTGTCACATGACCGAAGGAAAACCACACGACCAACCCCCTCCCCCTCTTTAAACACAGGTACAAAGTGAAACTAGATGGAAATAAACATCGGTTGTTAGTATCAGCCCAGTTTTACTTGTCAGACCAATACTGATATGTTAAACAATGACTAATATTGGCCATAACCGATGTTAATGCAGATATCTACTATTCAGTTGTAGGTCTTGGCTGTTTAATGGATGTTTGGGGTGATTGTCCTTATAGAAGGACTTTGTCCAAATCTGACTTCTTTTAGAGCCCTGTAACAGGTTTCCTTTTAGGATCGCTCTTTTATTTAGCCCCATCACTCCATCCTCCCTTCAACTAGCTTTGTGTAATAAAAGCATTCCCACAGCGAGATGCAGCAATCCTCATCTGTCACTATTTTGTGTTAGTTTTTTTTTTTTTTTCAATCTTTAAAGGTTTTAATGTGAGAAAATGTGGGACATTTAGGGGGGTTACATTATTTTGCAAGGCACTATAGCTGAAGGATTGCACGACACTGTAAAGCTGTGCTTGAATGAACGACCTCCTCTGTTCTAAGTCTTTTCTTCCCTTTCCCTCAGGTATAAAAAACCCAGCCTTAGTTGCAAACTGTCTCCTGGCTGAAGCCCAGAAAGGGAAGCTCTCAGCAGGCAGAATACCACCCTGGTGACTATTAAGGCTGATGATTAAAGATGGGAATCTTGGCGTTTCGCTCTTAGTTAATTTTGCTGTCTTTTTGCAGCTTTTTAGTGGGGCGAGGGGCTCGCGATTGGGCAGTCAGCCATGGCATACCTTCATGCCCTTCAGAGAAAATGGCAACAAGTGAGTATCGCAAAACTAATTTATAAAACACAAAAATGAAAAAAATTCAAAACTTGGTTTATAGTAAATAAACCATCAACTCAAACCCAATGAAACAAAACACCTGATTTATTTTATCTGGAGGCAAATGGGTCGCATCATTTTGTCCCATTCAGAGTTCAGCTTATCTGCGTACAAGAGGAACAAGCGAAAGATGGAGCTGGCGGAGAAGATGGACGCAGGACAAAACCAGACAAAGAAAAAACGACAATCAAGTGAAAACGTGAGTTATTTGCTGTCCAACATGGAAGGAGACTCTTCCCTTAGAACAGAGTCTTGTTTTCCAGCTGTCACTCTGTCACTGACTGCATTAGAGCAGCAGAAGGGAGAGGTGCTGGAAATCAGTTTTCTTTTGCAAACTATGATTACCGCTCAGAAAATATGCGCTAATCAAAACGGCTTCCCAGGCAATCATTTGACTACACGTAAAATTGCACCCAATTCAACTTTTTTTTTTTTCCTCAATCATCAAGAAGCTGTGAAGAAGCTTAATGATGCTGTTAGAAAACCCAGAAAGGTGCCAGCACCATCTACTATAAAGGATTTAACTAGGAGTGCATTTGAGAGAGGCCGGTCTCATTTCCTGTCCAGAAATGAACTGCTTGGTTGAATTTAAGTAATTTTAAATCTAAATCTGCCAGGGGTTTTAATATATTTGGCCTCATCTGTATTTACCCAAATGGCTAACAGTTGTGTAAATCTAGCAATTCGTTGGTTTCCTGCTCGGTCTTTCAGGAAGGAGTACAGAAAGAAACATGAGGTTTGAAAAGGCTAAAGCTTTGACAAAATCAAAGGGGTATGGTTTAGTGACGGGGATTTTCAGGGGTCACTTAGACGGGTGACAGCGGCACACGACTGGTGGCTAATCTGCGTCTCAGTGCCTGTTCAACATGCCCTCACCGTGGATAGAAGAGGGCGGGAACGTTTATCTTGGCTGTTAAGTTTAAAAAAAAACATGCAACTTGCAAATTTGATAGATATGGCTTTTTACTGTATTTTGGGTTAGTACAGCTACATCATACCATATTTTTTGGACTATAAGGCACACTAAAAATCCTTAAATTTCCTCAAAAATGTATGGTGCGCATTATAATGTATGATTACTATAGTTGTTGTGCTTACTGACTGATTTTATGTGGTACAATGCTCTCAGAAATCTGTTAAAATGTGTAAGTATGACTTTAATTAGCAACAAAGCCACTCCGCTCAATGGATATTCGGAGCATTACGGTACACTGTGTCACTACCTGATTGGACCCCTGAGCTGTCTACAAGACTGCCTGACTTTAAAGTCTAAACTAGAAGTTAATTCATGTAAGGCAGCCCACACGCCAACAACAGTAAACCAAGTAAGTTAATTTAATATAAAAGCGACGTTTATTTTGGCCTTATGTTTGAAACAGGGCAGTGTTGTTAACTAATCTGTCCTCCCGACAGACGGATAGCTCTACATAGAATATTTAATGCGCCTTATAATCCGGTGCAGACTATGGTCTGAAAAATACGGTAGTTCACTCCTAAAATTTTCAGTCTGAAAGAAAACACAGTTTTTCTGGCATGATTGTTTAATTCAGGGACCAATAATTCAGTGATGAATCCTTGTGTCAAATGCTTGGTGTTCCTGAAAGGCACAGAGGGAATGTTTGTTGTTCTTTACCAAAAGGCGTGACCTATTTAAAGATTAACATGTGCCTATTGAATATAAGAAATTGTTCTCGATTTTAGCTTGTTGCATTTGAGATACATTTACATTTGATATGAAATACCCAGACAAAAATATGCCAAGCTGGCTTGTTTTTATGTTGTGCACGGTGTTTTATTTTTGTCTTTTTTGCCTCGCTGACTTGTTGCCCACTAATAAATTCTCCTTTTTCCCGTTTTTAATTCATGGAGCTGAAACACCTGCGTATTGATGGTGCCGCGTTAAACTTTTCACAGACTAACACATTTTTGCATATTTTTTGATTTTTTTTGCAGCCTTCGTTTACAGGGAAAGTAAAAGGCACAGATGGTGGCTTTTAATTTTAAGATAGCTGGCTCTGGCCTTAAAGCCCCAGAGACACGAGTGATTCAGGAGAGCAGATGATGGAGGACAAACAGCGTTGCGTTGTTTTCTTGCTTATTTCCTTTTTATTCCAAGGTGCAATCAGAGTATTTAGGTTCTGGTGAACGTGGAATTACGATCATGCGTTATGATGCCAGTTTGTCCGTTTTAACATCCAGAATTTCATTCATCGTCCTCTCTGGACTCACAAACAAATCACTTCCAACACAAACTGCAATCAGAGAGAGAAAGAGCCGGTCTAAATTACAGCAGAGCATTTTTATAAAAAGATGATGGGTGAGAATAGAGGATTCAGGAAATATTCAAACTCCATTTCATTTTAGCAAACTCTGAATGAATGTCTGGATTTTTTTGCCCAAATTCTTGGGTGATTGCCTTCATTTATGTACATTTTCTGTTAATGCACGTGATTTGTCTTTCCTTCCTGGTGTGGTGCAGGAAAACGGCTCAGGGTGCCTGGACACGGTCGGAGCTGTTGTGGTCGACTCGGAGGGGAACGTAGCTGCAGCCGTGTCCAGCGGTGGTCTGGCTATGAAACATCCCGGCAGGGTTGGCCAGGTAGGGGCGCCCTCCTCTCATGTCTGCTGTCTTCACAGACTTATTTCATTTATAAAAAAGTATTACACCACCCAAAACAAAAAATGCAGCGTTCTTGCAAAAAACATTCCTTCCCTGACATTTTCCCCCATATTGCATTACCACAACCTCAAAGTATTTTATACATTGGACCAACATAAAGTGGTGCATGACCAAATAACAAAAACAACATAAATCATGTAATAAATTACGTTTCATGCTTTGTAGACTCACCTTTTGCTGGAATGACAGCCTTGTCTCTTTCAGGGTATGTCTAACAACTTTGCACATCTAGAAACTAAAATATATGTTAATTCATTGCGATATAGCTCAAACTCAGTCAGATTTGATGGGGACTGTCTGCAAGTACCAGTTTTCAAGCCTTGCCAAAGACTCTGAATTGTTTATATCAGTGGACTTTGTCTAGACCAACCTAGAAAGTGATTATGCTTTAGTCTAAACTGGGGGTCTTTAACCCTGGTCCTCAGGAGCCACTATCCTGCATGTTTTACACGTCTCTGCTCCACCACACCTGAATCAAATGATTGCTTAGACTTAGACTTATAGACAACTTTATTTGTCATTTTGTTTGCACAGAGTGTGTACAGAAATTTTGTTGCATACAGCTAATTTTGTTGCATACAGCTTGTACAGTATACAGTATTACAGTATAAAGTGCAGCAGTGATTTAAAAGTAAACAATTTAAATGTAGACAATGCAGGAGAAGTCACAGTGTACAGGTGAGTGTTTTTAAAAAAAATACAATTTGTATGTACAGAATTTGATTGTGCAAAGGGCATTTGTGCAAGAATGCATTTAAAAACTAAGAGTTCGGCAGCATTTGTAATCCTAGATGGAGATGCAATGATGTGAATGTTGTGCAGACCTCCTCAGCAGCCATCTAGGGCTGCACACTCCTGTTAATCACCCCTTTATTTAGATCAGATGTGGGGATGGAGGGAAACGCCTAAAACATGCAGGAGTGTGGGTCCTGGGGAACAGCGTTGAAGATCATGGTTTAAATCGTTTAATTTTAGCTCTAGCTGCATGGTTAAGATTGCTGTCTTGCTGGAAGATGAACCTCCGCCTCAGTCTTAGGTCTTCTGCAGCGCCAAACAGGTTCTTTAACCACATTCCCTATCCCTGCTGAAGATAAACACCTCAACAGCATGATGCTCCCACCACTATGCGTCACGGCGATGCTGTGGGATGCTGTGTTCAGTGGGTTGTGCTGAATTTTATTCAGGAATGCCAGATTAAAGGGGCCTGAAAGCAAACGCATGCCACATTTTTTGGATATTTATTTGCAAATATGTCGTAAGCCGTTTATTGTTTTCATTCCCACTAAACTATTATGCACTAATTGGTGCTGGTCTGTCTAAAACACATAGAGGTTTGTAGTTCTAATCTAACATAACAGGAAAGGTTCAAGGGGTACGAACAGTGGTCAGATGGGCTATAAATAAAAACAAGTGTCATTTTAAAATTATTTCAGCGTCCCTGGTACACAGGGAAAAACACAACTAAAAATAAGTCAAATCTTTATGAAATTGGTGCATTTATCCTTGATTTTAGCAGGTAAATAAGATAATTTGCCAATGGAATGAGATTTTTACACTTAAAATAGGAACAACTCATCTCTATCATCTTATTTTAAATGCAGTATATCTAATTATCTTATTTTAGGGGTGAAAATACTCACTCCATTGGCAGATCATCCTATTTACCTCCTACAATCAAGGATAAATGCACTAATTTCAAGAAAATTTGACTTATTTTTAGTTCTGTTTTTGCAGTGCAGTGTATAACGTGCAGTTAGGTCCGTCCGTCCGTCCGTTGTCTTCCGCTTATCCGGGGTCGGGTCGCGGGGGTAGCAGCTTCAGTAGGGAGGCCCAGACGTCCCTCTCCTCAGCCACTTGGGCCAGCTCCTCAGGAGGAATCCCAAGGCGTTCCCAGGCCAGCCGGGAGACATAGTCCCTCCAGCGTGTCCTGGGTCTTCCCCTGGGTCTCCTCCCGGTGGGACGTGCCCGGAACACCTCTCCAGGGAGGCGTCCAGGAGGCATCCTGACCAGATGCCCGAGCAACCTCAACTGGCTCCTCTCGACGTGGAGGAGCAGCGGCTCTACTCTGAGTCCTCCCCGGATGACTGAGCTCCTCACCCTATCTCTAAGGGAGAGCCCAGACACACTACGGAGAAAACTCATTTCAGCCGCTTGTATCCGGGATCTCGTTCTTTCGGTCACGACCCAAAGCTCGTGACCATAGATGAGGGTAGGAACGTAGATCGACCGGTAAATCGAGAGCTTCGCCTTTTGGCTCAGCTCTCTCTTCACCACAACGGATCGGTACAGCGCCCGCTTCACAGCAGACGCTGCACCAATCCGCCTGTCGATCTCCCGCTCCATCTTCCCCTCATTCGTGAACAAGACCCCAAGATACTTGAACTCCTCCACTAGGGGCAGGACATCCTCCCCAACCCGGAGAAGGCACTCTACCCTTTTCCGGTTCAAGACCATGGTCTCGGATTTGGAGGCACTGATCTTCATCCCGGCCGCTTCGCACTCGGCTGCGAACCGCTCCAGTGAGAGCTGTAGATCACGCCCTGATGAAGCCAATAGGACCACGTCATCCGCGAATAGCAGAGACGCAATCCTAAGGCCACCAAAGCGGATCCCCTCAACACCTTGGCTGCACCTAGAAATTCTGTCCAGAAAAGTTATGAACAGAATCGGTGACAAAGGGCAACCTTGGCGGAGTCCAACTCTCACCGGAAACGAGTCCGACTTACTGCTGGCAACGCAGACCAGACTCTGACACCGGTCGTACAGAGACCTGACAGCCCTTATTAAAGGGTCCGGTACTCCATACTCCCGGAGTACCCCCCACAGGATCCCCCGGGGGACACGGTCGAATGCCTTCTCCAGATCCACAAAGCACATGTAGACTGGTTGGGCAAACTCCCATGCCCCCTCAAGAATCCTGCTGAGGGTGTAGAGCTGGTCCAGTGTTCCACGGCCAGTAGGTAAGTTTCTTTAATGAAAGTTTTGACAGAATATCTTGTTCCTGTGTTTGACGTCGGCTCTTCCACGTCCAGCCGCGTCCTGCTACTTTTTTTTGTAATCTTTCTGAGACGTGTAATCTCATAATCAGCATCTTCCATTTCAACCTAAACCTTTGGACACATGGCTGCTTTTGATATGATGCCTAATTCATGGTTAAATCGTCCCGGTCCCGGTCCCTGGGGCAGCAAAGCAGAACATTTCCACCATTGTGACCATTCAACTCTGTACGATGGTCTTCTCTGAAACGCCGCCTTTGATGCCGGCGGTCGCCGTCGCCAAATAACTGTCTTTGATTTAGGTTTCCAGAACAGAACATCCCAACAGGCCTGGTTTGTGTTTGTACCGGGTTCATTGGCAAACTGTTATGGTACTCTAATGTTCTTTTTGGACAGCCCTGAAGCAGCGATGCACCGATCAGACCTTTGTGGCCAATTTTCTATCTCCGATTTCATAAAACTCCTAGAGCTGCCAATACAGATTTTTATTTCTCTTTCAGAGCCAGCTAGAACTGGCAAATCAAAGCTCTGGGCTGGTCAGGTGTTAAATAATGCGAGGGGGTCACCAGTAATTGCCCGTTGCATCTCAAAAACTCAAATAAGGCTTCTTCCTGGCAGACATAGAGCGCATAGAGGGTCCTTGATGTTGACAGAGGCAAAGGTTAAAGGTCACCACCAGTGGATTTATTTATTTAGAATAACGTGGACGACGTCTTTGTAAAGCCCTCGCCTGATTAAGAACGAGTAGTTTTTCCTGTTATTACCTTTGAGCCTGTCAGGATACGGTCTCATGAGAGCACACACACACACACACACACACACACACACACACACACACAAAAAGCACTTTGATTCAGAGGTCTGATGGAAACAGCAAAGCAGCTGTTCTGGTTTCATCCGTCCGCCGCCAGAACGTCCTTACGCAATAAGCTGCCGGCGCACTCGTTTAAATGTACTGAAACTGTGCGGTTCATATTTTTCATTTCTCAGTCCCTAAGATGTAACCGAGCAATGCACCTTTGGAAAAGCTTGAACGCAGCAGCTGGGAAGTTTCAGCGAACAGCTGTTACCACTAAAGTCCCACAGCTTTCTCTTGGCCCCCTTTTTTTCTCTCCCCCCCCCCCCCCCCCCCCCCCCCTTCCTTTGCTTTGTTAGTCTAGCGCTGCCTCAGCCTGATGTAATAACCCAAATAAACTTCTGGTTCCTAATGGATATTGCCTAAATTAATGGGACTTCCTACTGAAGAATGATTTACCCATGTACTAAATGTCTTTGTTTAATGTGATTACAAATGTGTGTGCGGTAAATGTTTTAGTTTGTGCCAGTTACAAGAAGTACTGCCTTTTTTGTTGTTGTTGTTGTTGCTTTGTTTTTTATTAACGTAGCACAACTGGAAAATGGCTGCAACGTGGAGCTTAAAAGGATAAAGTTAGCAGCATTGTCAGCCTAATTAGCACCTTTAATGTTAAGCAAAGCTTGTAATCAGCTCTGAGTCTAGAATGCGGTTAATTACTCTTGCCTTCTTTTTTTTATTTTTATGCCAAAGGTAACATTTAAGGGTTTGTAATATTTTTTTCCCATTAAAGCTAATTCAGCAAACCCTTTTTTTTTATTATGTAAGAAAGTCTTATTTCTTTTCTTATTTTTTTTTTAATCCTAGGCTGCTCATTATGGATGTGGCTGCTGGGCTGAAAACGCCTGTAACATGAACTCTTACTCTACAGCAGTGAGTACCTCAGGTATAACCTCATGTTCTACACAACTTTGCATTTCTGTGCTACAATATACAACGGTGCAGGGGTTCTGCTCTTTACAACTGGTCTTTGTTTAGGCCGTGATATCAAGGCCAAAAAAAAAAAAAAAAAAGCTTTAAACTTTTGCTTTCCGACGACCTCTAACTTTTTCTGTTGAGTGATTCTCATCAGTCACTTCCTGAGCTGATTGAGTCATCATACTCCGCTCTTAGTTAGCCAGCTGCATGCCAGGTGCTTTGCAAAGCTCTTTGGATTTTTAGGCCTTTGACAGGAGACACCTGCTGTAGATATAATGGAAGGAGCACCGGTGTGATGGAAAACTCACTAAGAATAGTTACCTACAAAAGTAATTAAGGGCCGATCTGAAAGAAAAAGCATCATCTAAATAAGCCAATCGGAATATTGTGATTGGTTTAAGCTCAGTCGGAATGAAAATGTATTCCCAAATCAGAGGGCTAGTTTATACCGATTGATAATCCAACCAACGTGCATGTAAACGACGTAAACGTGATGTATTTCCGCGTTGTTGAGTGGCGGAAATGCATCAGGAAGCAAAACTGTCAGGGCTCCCGATACAACTTTTCTATTAGAAACATTAAAATAGCTAAAAATTGGTATTTATTGGTACCATGTAATGCAGGGTTGTCAAACTCATTTCTATATGGGGCCACTTTGGCGTCATGAAGTCATTAAAAGGGCCGGTTGCATGTGTATAGATTTCATAATTTCATTCCAGTTCACATAGAAGTATAAAAAATGCACAGTAACATAAAAGTAGCATCTTAGGCCCAATTTATACAGTTTACCTGAAAAAAAAAGTTGATATTGGGGTGAGTTACACTTTAAACTCATCGTTCTTTTTGTCCTTTTGGTCATTTCTGGGTTGTTTTAATGTGTTGTGGGGAAACTGACATCTTGTGGCAGGATGCTGTTACTACACAGTTAAAAAAAAAAAAACATTCCCTACAGGAGGCACAGTTTTAGCCACTTTATACACTTTAAAAGGATATATGCCTCTACTTTATGACATGATATGCCTCTTTTTGTGGCTCCTGAGGGCCGTATAATTTACCTTGACGGGCCGGATTCGGCCCGCGGGCCTTGAGTTTGACACCTGTGATGTAATGTTTCAACCATAATTAAAATCTGGTGCAAGTCCAGCCTGGGCGCTCTGAGGACAAACTAAACTCGTATAACACTGCTTTGTTTGCTAATTTTTGTTGTTCATCAAAGACGGAAGTTCTTCTTCTTCTGTGGTTTATTTAGAGAATTTTGATGTCAGAGTGGTTCTATTCTGAATAAAGCCAGGTGGATGTACACGCACATTATGATCGGATTAATTGATTGTGTGCCCATATAAATGATATAATTTTATTTAATTTTTTTGTTTTATCCTAATACATTTGAATCCGATCGTGACATTTTGTGCATGTAAACATAGCTGCTGACAGCTAAACCTTCATTTGGGGTCTTTATGTTTGGACTAAAGACTTAAGATTTGTTTATTTGTGAAAAAAAAAAAATCCAAAACTGCAGCAGATCAGATGTTATTTATGCATCAAGGTTAACATTCATTGTACATTAACTGGCGTTTCATCCAGATATTGGTCTTTATTAATTACTCTGTACTCAGCCGTCCCTGTTCCGTGTGCATGTTCTCATTTGCATCAAAATCGGTACAAACTGACCAAGAGGTTCCCCTTCCAGCGTGACAGCGACCCTAAACATACAGCCTGAGTTACAATGAAATGGCTAGGATCCAAATACAGTGTTGGTTAATTTCCTGCCCTAAATCCAGTTGATAATTGAGGGAAAAGCTTAAAAACTGATGTTCACAGACTCTCCACCCAGTCTGACTGAGCTTGAGCTATTTTGCAAAAAATAAAAGCTCCGTCTCTAGATGTGCAAAGCTGTTAGAGTAAGAGCCTGGAGGGCTTTAGGAGTGCAGCGAAAGGAGGGTTTACAAAGTATGAACTCGAGGGGGATTATTACTTTTGCACGCTACACTTTTTCAGAGTTTTATTTCTTTAAAAAAAAAAAAAAAGAAACCCAATTAATGTTTTCCTTCCATTTCATCAATATGCACTAATTTCTGTTGTTCTATTGGACAAAATTCCTATATTATAGATTGAAGTTTGTGGTTAAAACATGACAAAAATATGCACTGAATCTCCTAAGCCCTGGCTTCCATTGGCTTAAGATAATAACAGCTTTTTAGCTTTGTGGGGCCTCTCCATCCTGGACAAAAATTACCATCAGAGAACACCATCTTCCTTCTTTTTAGTCCAAATGCAACATTGGCAAATGCAACACCTGAAAGTCCGCTCCCCTTTTAGCTTCAAGAACCAGGTCTACGCAGCTCCGTTTCAAATTTTTACTGTATAAAAGAAAGTTTAAGCCGTCTTCTCAGATGCATAGATGTCTGCAGCGCGGCTTCTGGGGAACATTAGAAACCGTTTGATGTGGAGCCGTAGCCTAATGCGCCTCAGTGCAGACGAGCTGTTTTGATCAGACCGGGTTTATGCACTTGGACCTCTTAATACGTCCTGAAATTTTTTTCAGCTCAAACTTGACTGGTGCAATCCACAGCAATCAGTTGTTTTTAAAAGTGGGGGAGGAAAAAAAGCCCCAATAAACATTTCAAACTTTAGACTTTTGTTTATGTAACGCTGGTTGTTAAGACTTAAACTGTACTTTGGCTGCTGCTGTTGTCTGGCAGGTTGTGGCGGTTTCCTCACGCATGGTGTGTATACAGGACTGTCTCAGAAAATTAGAATAGTGTGATAAAGTTCTTTATTTTCTGTAATGCAATTAAAAAACATGAAATGTCATACATTCTGGATTCATTACAAATCAACTGAAATATCGCAAGCCTTTTATTGTTTTAATATCGCTGATTATGGCGTACAGCTGAAGAAAACTCAAAAATCCTATCTCAAAATATTAGAATATTTCCTCAGACCAAGTAAAAAAAAAATTATAACAGCAAAACAAAATCAAACATTTGAAAATGTCCATTAATGCACTCAGTACTTGGTTGGGAATCCTTTTGCACAGATTACTGCATCAATGCGGCGTGGCATGGAGGCAATCAGCCTGTGGCATTGCTGAGGTGTTATGGATGCCCAGGATGCTTCAATAGCGGCCTTTAGCTCATTTGCATTGTTGGGTCTGGTGTCTTTCAGCTTCTTCTTCACAATACCCCACAAATTCTCTATGAGGTTCAGGTCAGGGGAATTGGCAGGCCAATCAAGGACAGTAATGCCATGGTCAGTACACCAGTTACTGGGAGAATCTTATGTCGTCTCTTAACCACTACCATACTTGTGATTTAGTTTACTGAACCAAGCTGAGTGTTTTTCAAGGCTCAGGAAACCCTGCAGTGTTTCGAGTTAATTAGACGATTCAAGTGATTAGTTGAATGGCCTACTAGTATACTTTTTCACGATATTCTAATATTTTGAGATAGGATATTTGGGTTTCTTAAGCTGTAAGCCATAATCAGCGATATTAAAACAATAAAAGGCTTGCGATATTTCAGTTGATTTGTAATGAATCCAGAATGTATGACATTTCATGTTTTTTAATTGCATTACAGAAAATAAAGAACTTTATCACAATATTCTAATTTTCTGAGACAGTCCTGTATTGGTCTCTTTTTGAACATAGAAGATGACAAAGTGTTTTACTTGCTGTCTGTCTGCGGGTCAAAGGTAGTCTGGCTCAACGGTGCTGGTCTTATCTGCCTTTCGGCTGATCCGTCGTGTACCTGTTGCTTTCGCTCCGCGAGCAGCATCAGGGCACGGCGTCAGTGGAGGGCTGTGTTGTTCTTTTTCTTTTTTTTTCTTTTTTTTTTTTTTTGTTTTCTCTGTATCTCGGTAGATCAAGTGCATATGTCTCCCCTTGTGCGTCTTTTTTTCGCTTCACCCCGTCTTGCTATATTGTGGCTTCTTTGCTTTGATGTAACCAACACAAAGCCGGTCTTATGGGTTTGAAAAGCGCAGTGTGGGTTCCAGCGCAGCACCTGTTTTTAATTTCATAGCTTGAAAGGCGTTTCCATCAAAAGAGACAGAAAAACAATATCTTTTAATATGACACAAGGAGTGTGATCCTTACCCTTCATGTCACCCCCCTTTTTTTTTTTTTTACTCCACAAAAAGCCACCACCTCTTCCTCTTCCTCCTCCTCCTCCTCCGGCCGCCTTTGTCTACTCCCGTTTTCCATTTCAGTCGGATTTCTAATATGTGGCTCATCTGGGTCATAGTTTTACTACTTCATCTGGTCTTCACTTTGCTGTGGCCACTGAGGCATTAGCTCAGAAGCAGATTTGATCCACTGTTGCCAGCTCGTTTGTTTATTTATTTGTTCTGTTGCATTTCTGAAATTTCCATCCAGCTCTTCGTGCCACCTGGACGATCTCTGGTTTCTTTCTTCTGGAAGGCTCGGCGGTTAAAATGAGGAGAAGTTGGCGAGTGCGGCCCTCGCCTTTGCTCGAAAAAGAGCTGGAAATGGCTGCAGGCGCTTGGTCTGCGTAGTTGCTAACCTGCATTTTGTTCTGTTGTAGTTACCTGATGTTTTATGGGAGCTTTAATTTGGATTTACAGAAACAATGAGGCTGAGTTATTCCTCAGCTTTTTACCCGGGTTTTCACAAGCGCGCTGTCGTCAGATGGGTTTTGTTTTCACTTCCAGAATCCGATTCTTTTTTTTTTTTCTCTGTGGCCGTAAGCTTTACTTTTCAGGTATTTTTTGATAGCTTTCGAATCGTATACTTTGATACAGGCAAGAAAACATTTTCAATTTTATCTTAGTGCCTTTTGTTGTTAGAGGTAAATAATATTCAATTTGAAATTTTGTATTATTTGCCTTAAATTTAGCAGTGGTTAAGGTGAGTGATTGTGGAGGTCAATGCATGCTTTATATATTTCCTGCTGTCCCTAAATGCTTTGCAAAGTCCTACAACTCTCCTTCCATCATAGCCCTTCTACAGTATGATTGGAAAACTTTTGAATAAGATACTAGAGAAAGTGACTGGATTTTTCTCTGGCTATATGCTAAAATGAATGCGGTGATGCCCCTCCCCCACATGTTGCTGCACACTGCTAATCACCTGGCTTAAACAAGGGCTCTAAACCTTCTTTTTTTTTGGTTTTGCCTTCAAGACAAACACAAAAACCAGTCTGTGTTTTTTTTTTTTTTTTTTTACATATTTATGGAATGGTCCGACTTTTGATTTCAGAAATATGCAGCATATCCTAAATTTATCTTTAGGCAGACATTGAAGTTACCAGACCGTTGCTCAATATATGTATGAAAAGAAGAGAAATTGGCTTAGTTGTATGAGAGAAGATTTCAACTTCAACTAACAAATAAATCACAGTATGCGTTTTTTGTATGCTATGATAGGTGAATCTGGATATAGTAACTTCTTTTTTTATTATTGTGTTCCCAGGTTTTGCGCTCCCACTGTTTTTATATAAAGAGGAAAACATTAAAAAATTCTAACATTTGCACTGGAAATCTACATCTAAATTCAGTTCTGCATTTTTGCTCAATCCTGTGCATCAAAATCCAAGTAAATGCATTTCGCATATAACATTATTTTAACTTTAGTTGAAAATATATAACAAGTTCTTTATTTAAATCGTCAGTAAATATAACAGTTTATTAAAGGGTGTTATACCATGACAACCTCCTACTTGCCCACGCCTATTTAGAACAAGCACCGCGTCAGACACTTCTGGTTTCCTTCTGGAGTCGCATAAAGCGTATTCTGCTCGGACATGTCTGACTCTGCTCACTTATCAGGATTCTTTTTCTACGTACACCCACAAAGAAAGAATTGGTAGCCATTCAAAAGCATGCCCTACCTCAAGTTCACAAAGGAAATCCATTGTAGGGTCTTGCCGGTGTAAAAGTCCCTTCTTTGCTCGCTCTGTTGGCCTTGCTGGCATTGCAGGAATACACTTTTTTTAATAACCAAAAATAAAACTGTTACAGTAGTTTTCATTCATTTAAAGTCAAATGGGGTAATATGTCTTGTAGTTGTGGGGGGGATGCTCCAAAAAATATTTTAATATTCAGCATAAAGCAACCAACTAAGACTGTCCAATTCATTATTACAACCTTTAAGGATAGTGGGAAAACACCATATTTCAGCAATGAATGGGGTCAGTAACAAAAGTTAAAGGATTGTGATTTTTAAAAATCCCTTAAAACCTTTTAAAATAAATATTTAGCAATCCTTAAAAGGCTTCAGTAACAGGAAAGCTTGTGGTCTGCTTAGTTCAGTTTTTTTCCCTTCCTAAGTGATGTATCGGTGTAAGATGAGCAATAAGTAAATAATTTGCTCTTCATGTCTGCTGTGGGATACTCAATAGTATGATCCGGGATTGCCATAGAAGTGAAAATAATTGGGTTCAACAGCATTATGTGTCTTTAAACTGCGGCGAGCTGACTGCCAGAATCTGTTGAATAGCCCGCTTCTTTCATCAGCGTGATGATGGCAGAGGCATATTCCAGGAGGATGTTGCCAGGATTCATTTTTGCTCCTCTAAATGGTTGAGGGAAGATGAGACAGTATTTAAACACAACTAGTGCGCCACAGAGCCCAGACAGTGATGCCATTGAAAATCTTTTTGGATGCTCTGGAGATTGACTTTAGGTTGCAATCCGAGCCTCCCTATACCTAATTAGACCAACTGGAAACAAATAGGCAATTGGCAGAGCTCAGGTTTTTACCCAGGGGACAAATTTAATGACTAAATACTGTATAAAGATGAGTACAAACCTCACATAACAATTTAGCTCAACGGTGCCCCCTACAGGTGACCTGCAACATGGAAAATCATGCTTTGTTTGCAGGTATGACAGGAAATGTTATGTTGTGTCAAGGACTAAAGTCTAACCCAAAATTTTGCATACAGTGAGACTTATTGAATTTTTAACGTTGCTGTATTTTTTTTTAAATGTGACCAAACTGGTTAATATGTTTGAAAATAAATTACAATAAACCGTTCAGACTTTGAAGTACTGAGTACATTTACTTCTGAATCTATGTTCCTAATAATAAAGAGATTTTGGCACCAACATTCATTATGGCCAGAAATGTGGGTTTTTGGGTCCTTTAACCATTGTGAGTTTTTATACAATAAACAACTTTATAGAATTTAAAAAGAAGTCTAATTCACCAGTAGTAGTGGCAGCACAACAGTCCCACTGCATGATGCTGCCACCGACCTGCTTGACAGTTCATGCAAATCTATTTCTTTAAGGGTGTCTATTTAGTATTTATTTATTGCAGTTACATATATTATTTAAGTCTTTTGGGCTTTTTTTTCCCCCCAACTTTATTCAATCAGAAATGTACAAACAAATATGGCAATTAACAATTGTGCAACTGCACAATGGACAAAACAGAGGTGTGCTGATGTATTTAAACACCAAACTTAAACACAATTAAATTAAGAGAAGAAAACAAAAACAGACATATAATTAACTTAAATATAAGCAAAAAATACAGAAAAGGGGGAGTACGTCCTAACATTGTATATTTGGGTGTAGTTTCAGTAACATTTCACATAGGTCCATAATTTTTCAATGTATTTGTGATACTTTCAATTAGAAAGATATTAAAAGCAGGGGGGAGGGGATTTTAGGACTTGTTTATGAATAAAAAATGTTGCCATGCTTTCAACCTTTTGATTAAAAACAGATTGCTTTTTAACTTGTTTTATGACACAGAGTTTGATTACTTTCAGGAAACTCAGCGTTCAGGACGTTGAGTTTCACTTGTTTTTTCAGAATCTGCTTTGTTTAAAACGTGTTTTATAGAAACTGTTGAATTAAACAGAATTTTCCTTCACCTTGACTCCTCTAAAATTTGGTCCTGCCACCGTGGCCAAATAGCTCAATCATCGCCTTGTTTGGCATTGAAACCTTCTTTTAAAAGTCATTCATTTTTCCATGTGGACAGCTCCAAATTTCAGCCGATCTAAGTTCCAAGTAGGAGCTTGATTTTTCTCTGATTTTTCTCCTCCCAATGGAGCTCTGTCCATAAAAATCAAATGCTTTAAGCTGTTTGCAATGTATTGTCTAAAGCTGTTTAGACTAAAGCTGTGACCAGTCAAAATGTTAATGGTCTTTGGTTGATCCTCTGTGTTTTGCCAGGGTGTGGAGAGCATCTGGTTCGCACCATGCTGGCTCGGGAATGCTCTGCTGCCATGCAGTCTGAAGATGCCCACCAAGCACTGCTGGAGGCTATGCAAAACAAGTTCATCAGTGAGTCCCCCTCGTGTAGCTTAAAGGGCATAGCTACAGTCTTTTTCATCAAAGACGATTCATTTTTCAAAAATATTACAGCCACTGAACGTCTTGAGTGGCACGGAAAGTTTTAATTTTACTGAAAAATAAATATATAGTACAGGGATGGGCAACTGGCGGCCCGGGGGCCGCACACGGCCCTCGTCATCACTCAGTGCGGCCCGCGAATAGATCAATAATAATTTAATAATGATAAAAAAAAAAAGAAAAAAAAATGGAATTATACTTTTTACCGATAGGGGGCCGTACCCAAACAATAGCGGGCATGGGCCGCTTTGCAACAGCGAGGAAGAAAGTCAAGAGCCCTGACCACTAGCAGTGCAATAAAGGGAAAACTTGACGAGAAAGTCACATTTTTCAGACAAAATGGGAAGAAGTATGGACATGGGGAATTTTTTTTTTTGGTCTCTTGTCATTCACACACAACATAAACCGTGAGAGCCGACGTGATTTTTGAAACTGCAAAGCTTTGTCTTAAGCAGAAGATCAAACGTGCAGCACCGCGTTCACAGACCAGTGTGATGCATTCGTGAGTGTCAGAAAGCTATGGTGCATTCAGGAGCATGGGACATTAGATTTTTCAGAATAAAAAGCTAACAGATGTGCCCAATCAAAAAGTAACAGAAATACAATTATAGAGCATTCAGTATTGTAAGAAAGCCCACACAGTTTCTGGATAGACACATTATTGTTTGAGTTAAGTTCTGTGCCGTTTTATGCCTCTTTCCTTGTAAATTTGAAATGACCCATGCTCCTGAATGCATTGATATGGATTTGTCTTTTGCTTAAGGACATATTAAAATGCATTTATATGCAGAAAATAGTTATATGTTGGTGCAGTAAACATACAGATATAAATTCATCTAAAATTTGTTCTTATTGAGAATAATTTGCAGCGTCTTTCATATCCAATTATTTGAAGTGCGTGGTCATGTGGCCCTCCAATGGTTGTGCTGAAAAAAATGTGGCCCTCTTTATCATGGAAGTTGCCCATCCCTGATATAGTATATAAATAATAGTTTAATACATTTTGATGGGTCCAAAATCTATAAATATTTACTTCTGGTTACGATGCCAGTATCCAATAGGAACAGTAGGTTAAAGCCACGTGAGACGCAGCTCAGGCGTTGCCGGATCGTAGTAGGTTGGCGATAGCGCTGAGAAATGGCTTTTTCTCGGCGTTGCATTTTTATCAGACTGAAGTGGACTAAAAAAGAGGCAAAACAAAGGTGAACGTCTGTCAAACTTTTGAGCGTTGGTGCCGGGTTAAGGGAGCTTGTGGCAAACAGTACAACTGAGGGTTGTAACAAGAGCTGGCGGGCGTGAGTGCGCCACCTGTTGGCCTGGAGGAGTTAAACTTGCTGCTTTAATGACTGCTGCCCTCCACACACACTTTCTGCAAGACAACATATTTGAGAAACGCATTGTGGAAAGTAAACAAACAGATGTTCTGAGTGAACCACCAGAAGCACTCATATTAAAAAAAAGCATCAAAAGAGACAAATTTGTTTTATATTTTATATTGTTAAACAGTTAACTGATGTTCCACTCATCACAGCTGACAGCCACAGATGACTTAAGAGGACGTGCATGGTTTGTTGCGTGTTCATTTGAAGGTGTAATTTTGTTGCATTCCCAGAGTTGGTCAGTTTTAGAGGTCCTCGTTAAGTGTGTTTGCCGTGCAGTGAATGACCGCTGTGTTGGATCAGAGCATGCTAAGACGAGCGGACACATGTGGTGGTTTCAGCCTTGTTCTGGCCTCTGGAGGTCCATCTATGTTTGTCTCTGTGACGTATTTCGCTTTCCAGCCGAGGTCAGTTTGATGTTATTTCATGTTTCTGTTTGAATAAACATCAGGTTTATACAAAGGTGCATAAATCCTTAAGGCAGCATGACCTAATCAAAGCTAAGTGAAGATTTAAAATGTGCAAGTTAAAATCTTTGAAGCCAAATAAACAAGCTTTCTGACTACGTTAAGAAAAATGTCATACCTATTTCACAAATGATTAGGGCAATAGTTAGCCTTTTTTTTCCTTCACTGTAGGAATTAATGGCTTTTTCAAACTACTTATCTATAAACTAAATATCTGTACAGTTCTGCTGAAAATAATAGCAGTCCAACATTACTTTTCTCCCTACTGAATATGAAACACAACGTGCTACACATCCAGTAGGAAATATTGGGAAAAGGAATATTGGCAGTGCTTTATACCCCGTTCTTTGAAGTCTGTGAATAATTGCTGCAATTTAAACAATCATCTTTGTAAATGAAACCTTTATTCTGGCTTAGCTGTTTTCCTATTCAAGGTTCACACAAGTAATCACTCTAAAGAATAAAAACAAAAATAGGCTTATATTTTAGACTCACTGATCACTAATTAAGGTTAAATAATTACTCTTTTTTTATTTCCTCAATTTGTAAATTAATAAACAATTTATGTAAAAGATAAGACACATCTTCATAGGTATTAAGACATAATTCAACCACTGCGGTTAATACATAACATACAGCCTTTATTTATAAAGCACTTTAAAATAAACCAAGGTCCACAAACTGCTATAAATAACCAAATATCATAAACAAGTAAAGAAAAAGCAACATTTTGAAGAATCGGGACATCACATATGGGAAAGGCAGTGGTTTGGCACAATCTAAAGGGTCAGCGGAGGTATTTGAAGGAGAGCTGATATGTGTGAAAAGTGAATTCTGGGTGTTCGCGTGCCCCGCAACAGAAACCTAAAAAGATTAGCGAGACATCGTGGACTGTTTAGCAAGTCGAAGTGACAAACACATACCAGGATGTTGTTTTGGTACCCGAACAGAGGATCTCGAGCTACAAGGACATCATAACAGGGAAACAAACTCTGTTTGAAGGACACAAAAAAAGAGAAGTGGAATGCAGACAAAACATTTGGTCCTGATTTTTTTATGTTTTTCCTCTTTCTTGTTGCTGTTTTCAGACATGGCAAGTCATGCAGCAGATGTTTGTAGTTTGTTTCTTTTACAGACCGAGCTTTTTTGAATTTTATTGGACCACACCAACCCTGAATAATACAACAAAACGTTCAAGTTTGCAGTTTTATTATAGTTGGTGTCTTTAATGCGAAGGAAGGTTAACTATTAGTTTATTTGAACTGTTTTCTGTTTAATTGGTTGTGTTATCATCAGAAATACAACAGTTGTATTACCTGTCATTATCCTATTATTGTGCTCACATGAAAGAAAGGAGATTTTAGCTCACTGCTAAAGAGGACGGTTGCATCAGAAGAGAATAACCACTTCCAGTTGTTCAACTTGGCCAAAAATAAGCAAACAACTCTTAACGCGGAAGAAAGGATTTTACTAAATTTTAAACTGAGGCCTCTCCAAACAACAGAACATGAGACATATATTGATTTTTGTTTAATATCTATGTTGTCCTGTCCTGCTGAATACCTTATTTGCTGCTTTTACTACTAACAAACACAAAAAGTGTTTAACTGCATCTGCTTAGTAACGCTAAAAGGTTTCCTGTCGAAACAGGACACAGAAAAACTGGAGCATTCCTTTATTTTAAGCTGGTCTCTGTAAAGAAAATATTAATCAAGCAGAAAAAAACATATATTTTGTTTTATTTGAAGCTTTATACTCTAAAGATTGTTTTTTTGTTTGTGTAAAAGTGTTTATATTACCTTCCTTATTTTCCATGTGAATTGATTTTATTTTATTTTTTGGTCACACTCTACGTTGCATTTATTTTTTGTTTACAACCAATAAAAGCACATTTAAGATTATAATATTACATTATTTTGATAAAAAATTTTATTGCAGAATTCTGGACTTGATTGGGAAACAAAAGGCATGTTTAACACCTGCTTAACAGTTGTTGTCTAAACATATTTCGTCATCTGAACGCATATTCTAAGTTTTTTTTACTGTTTATGTAAATTTTGATTGAAAGTGATGCCCGGCCGGCACGGATACATTTTTTGTCTTTCACGTTTCCCGCTCGCAGGCTCACCGTTTCTGGCCAGTGAGGATCGAGTTCTGGGTGGAGTTATCGTCTTGAGATGCTGCAGATGTGTGGAGGCGCAGGCATCTCCAGATATTCAAGGTGCAATGGGTGGGTAAGGCATGAATATTTGCGGCTCCGGGCATAAATCCATGCCTCTAATACCCATAGGCAAAGCTGTGCCTGTGAATATTTAAAAAATATATGATTGGTTGAACGAGGAAAAAAGGGGGGAGATATCGTGGGCTTTCTTGCTTGTGGTCTGGGGTTAAATTTGTGCCACCAGGCTCCGGTTTCACCTTTTAGGGCCTGCATCTTTAAGACAGAACCGTTTATTTTCTGCTAGGCTGACACCTTAAAGCCATACTAAGTAATCTTTGAGTGGTGCTCCCCCTACAGGACCTTTTGAAAATAGCACTTTCGTAAATACGTGCTCCCCACACGCCACAGCTACAGCCCACTGTCACCTTCAAAGCAGCTAGGGAGAGAGAGATGTGTGTATGCGGACGGATAGGGACCTGCCTCACTGTGACCCCAGCTTAACGCAGCGCGGGGGGAGTCTATTTATAGCTCTTGTTTATTTAGGAGAGGGAGGGGGACAAGGAGGAGGTGAGAGAGATGGAGAGAGATGTGTGTATGCGGACGGATAGTGGTTGGAGTCACGGGCTCGCTGTCTGTAACGCAGCAGGAGTGGGTCTATTTATAGCTCTTGAACTACTTACTTGCTTTGTTGACCAAATAAGAGACTTCACCTTAAAAAAACAAGCCCAGTGAACCGCATTCTGCAGCTCACGAAATTTATAAGACACTTACAAAAAACAAGCCAGGAGCATAGCGCTAGTTCCAGAGAGTTTTTGCAGAAGTTTGCCCCCTCTGGCGATGTCTTCTGAGATAAGAAATGTTGAAGTTAGCCCGTGTTAAGGATTAAGCATAATATTTCATCTTTAAATTTGCACAATGCTGCTTTAAGGTTAAACTCAGGTTGAGATGTGTCCAAAATCTCTGGCTTAATGCATGTTAATTTAGGAATTAAAACCATGATAGGCAGTTCAGATTAGAAAGGTAAAATGGTTTCTTATCATAGTTTACCTTCTATTGTTCTCCCTCTTTGTTATTGCAGGCCTTTTGTATTAGGACCATTAACCTTAAAACAGTAACAAAGTTTATTTTACACTCAGCCTGTTTATGTTAATTAATCTGAATAAACTTAGCCCTGTTTTTATGTTTTTATTGTTCATGTACAGTGGAGTTCCTATGGAGTCACACCACAGAGAGCATGTGTGTTGGCTACATGTCTGCCCAAGACAGCAAAGCTAAGGTGAGTTTTCAAACCGACAGGTAATGAAAACATGTAATGAATATGTTAATATTACTTAAAAATGAAATTTCTAAGTGCTCCTATATCGTATATTTTATAATATTATTCATATCTTACTGATCTATGTCAGAGGGATCATGTTGCATGATTGAGTATTTCACCATATAAACTTTTTCTACTTAATTTTGAATATATACTGTGTATATATATATATATATATATATATATATATATATATATATATATATATATATATATATATATATATATAACCTTAAAAGCTTTCACAACAAAATATTAAGTTATAGCTACCATCAGTTTTGTGCAAGCCTGTTTCATTAGTTTATGTTTTAAATTAAATCTGTTGAGCCACAATTCAAAAGCTACGTCTTATTTTAATTGGTTAATTTTCAGTAATTCTTTATTTATTGTTTTGTCAATTTTCAACATTTTTGTCCATGACTGTATATAATGAGTTACATACTGAATAAATTGGTTTGGGTGCACCTCACTGAGGAAGTTGGCAGCTAACAGTGCAAAGTGTTAGTCTATCACAGGTTAGCTTGCAAATTTGCTCCCTCTAAAAAGTTTTCTTTAAAGGTTTGTTCCAAAGATTATTTTATTATGATCACAATGATCTTGAAAGCAGTTTGGTGTTGGTTTGGACCTGGGCTTGGTTCACTGCAACGCGAGACCTTATCCGACAGTCTGCATAGCGCACAGAGATACGCCCACTGGAGTTTTGAAGCTGATTTCTGGTCTTTCTGGGTTGCGGGAAACCAAACCTGAATCAAGATTTTAATTGATTCCAATTTTTCTGTAAGAAAATACATCCAATACATTCATTTTGTTTAGCCAATTTGCTGAGAATGATCTCAGTTGTTGATTTTAGGAGATGCCACGTTGAATATGTGAGAGAGGAGTCGAGGCTTCACAATCCGTTTCACAAACAGTGTCTTCAAAACGATGCATGCTACCACAAAATATTACCTTTAAACTTCATTTTTTTTGTTCTTACACCCATTTTAGCAAAGTGTCATGGCTTTCATGGCCAATGGTTTCCTTTTCTTTTACTCATGGCTTTATTGTCTGGTCACTGCCTGGTCCTGACATACCCTAATGTTTACTGAAAGTCATCCAACACTAGCACTATCTGTACTATTCTCTATTAATCTATATAAATGTCAAATGTGCTTGATTAATATGCCTTTTGGGGTACAGCTCACTGAGCTATATTATACACTGGAGTGCTGATTTTGCTGAAAAACTGAAGTCACTGGCCGCCATCTTGCTACTTAGCCTCGTGAGACCATCCTGATTTCGCGAGCTTTCAAGGTTTCACTCGCAGATAAGTCTGGCTACTTTCCGTTAAAGAAAATAGGGGGTTTTCAGCTGACGTCACGCTCACGTGACTACTCAGCGCGTCCGCCATATTGGGTGGCAGTCGTTTCGCACCATTGACCTGCATTGTATGACGCCTTAGGCAGTATTGGAAGTGAACAATGGGGAAAACGTGTTTAATGGTTGGTTGCACAGCCCGTGGAGGTGGAGATCAACGCTTTCTATCGCCTACCAGCCGTAATAGTGAATCAGTGTGAAGAAAAAAAACAGCTGTCTGAACAACGCCGTCACCTATGGCTGACACGGATATCCAGGTCCGATTTGGACGGTGTTAAGCTGGAATACGCCAGAGTCTGCGGTGCTCACTTTGTCACAGGTAATTAACTGTTAAGTATTTAAAACATATAAGAAGAATATATTAATAATAGGGCTTGGGCGTTATGACTTATTACTTTCCACGGCTGTCGTGTTGACTGCCTCCGCCGCCTCTACTGCCTATTACTACCGCATACTGTACTCCCTCTCTCAGCCATGTTTTAATTTGATTAATTTCACCTTAACTTGATTTCAACCATGGTAAACCGTTGCTGTATTGTGGGCTGTAACAGCGCAACACATGATCGCCATGGGAAAAACATAGAAACAGATTAATTTTCCACCGCTTTCCTGCCTGGAGGCGCAACCACGGAGAACAACTGTTAGTGATAACAAAGAGTCGTCGGCTCGCTTGGATCGCGGCTGTAAGTCGACCGAACATAACTTTCCACAGTATCCCGATGTCAATGAGAGTGTGTTCTAAACCTTTGAAACACATAGCAGCAAGTTAAAAGTACATTACATGCGTGAGTGGTTGTTAGCGCTAACGGTTAGCATGTGCCAGAGCCCGTCTGAACGCAGCTTACCTTTGAACGAGTTACTGTGTTCCCACTGTATGCTGGCTTTATGATCTGCAGCTCCTACCGGCGCCTACCGGTGTAAATACGGTAAATACAACTCAATTTTGCACTGGTCATTGTTCTGCTTAAATAATTAAAGCCGCGAGCGGCGTCGATCGGCCCTGCAGCCAAGCGCCTTCGCGCACCGCCGGCCGTCAGCCACCGCAGAAGCATGCGACGCATTTGCGTCGGATTGTTTACATTTTTACCATCTTATTAAAACTCACCCGTCCACGTATGATGGCGATTTCCTTGATGTACATAACCAGATGTGAACTGGTTGTGAGCCTCTAGACCCTTGTAAGCTCTCATTTCCTCAAGAGTGTGCAGAGGGTTTTCACCGAACACCAGGTAATGCATCTGGATTACGGCTAAACAAGGCACCGTGGAGGGCATACGGGTCCATATGGTCGATCACGGAACATTTCCTCAGATATACGTCCTTATCTGGTCGC
The DNA here is from genome assembly GCF_011125445.2 of Fundulus heteroclitus. NCBI lineage: Eukaryota > Metazoa > Chordata > Actinopteri > Cyprinodontiformes > Fundulidae > Fundulus > Fundulus heteroclitus. Next base: position 16,353,066 of record NC_046382.1, on the reverse strand, counting down.
TCTAGCCCGCTGGCGTACTTATCCATTCGCGATACGATAATAACGTGTACGACAACTAGAGATAAGGAAGTGAACCACCCAATATGGCGGACCGGAAGTTGGCCAGTGACGTCAGTGAAAACCCCCTATTTGGAGCAGTTCACCAAACGAACGTCCAATCAGCGTTGGCTTTGAGGCGGGTTGAGGTGTGACGCAACGAGAAGCGCGACAGTTCAGTCTAAAGAACATGGCGGCTTCAGCCGATGAAACTAGCGTTAGCGTGGCTATCGAGCAAGTTTTATCGGCATTACAGAGTATTTCTTTGCTGAGCTAACGAGCCTTTACCTGCAGCAGCAAGAGCAGCTTGGCTTGTGGTTGTGTTTTCGTCTTCGCTCTGTTACGAGCGACGACGAATCTGATTGGTTTATTTGGCCCGTCTATCACCAACATAGGCCAATCAGCTAACCAGTATTTTCGCCCCTTCCCAAAATTACTTCAACGGAAGGTTTCCAGATGAATATGTGAAGCAAATCTATCTGACGGAGTCAGGTAACTTGCTACTCCCTACTCTCACAGAATCCCATAGGATTTGGTTGCAATAACAAGCAGTTTTCTGGCTGTGTGAAAACGTTTCACAGGTAATTCTACAGTCAGTGGATGTACTAACACTATCAACTACTAGGAAATTAGGTGCTGAAATATTATATGTTGTTCATATTAAATATATATATGTATATATAAGTATGCGTGTATATATATATATATATATATATATATATATATGTATGTATACATATATGTAAATGTTTTTGTATATTGTTATTTATATATTTATAAATGTTATATATTGTTAAATAAATAAAATGCTAAATATTTCAGCACATGACTTTCTCATTACTTGATAGTTTTAGAACATAACATAAAAGTATATGGCATTTGACATTTTAAAAGTTTTAAGCCCCTCCTGAACATGAGAAAATCCTTGTTATTCGATGCTGTAGCGCACATATTCCCTAGTTACTGGGGGAAAATAGGGAGTACCAATATGACAGCTGGTGGCTTCAAAGCGACTCGTTCAAACAGCGGCCGATTAGCACTCCAGTATATAATATATAATATAATATAATATAATATATATAATATAGCTCAGTGGTACAGCTAGAGTGTTGAAGTTGCTCCGAAACATAATATGTCAAACACGGTTCTTCAAATAATAAAGTAGGAGTAATTCATTATGAATTCCTGATTTGAGCTTGTGTAGTTTCTAAACTGTTTACATTAAACAGTCAAAAGTTATATGGGTAAATGATGTGGTCTGTGACTGCTGGTCCAGGAAAATCATTTATCATCAGCCGTCTCTGAATCTCCTGGGGGTGGGTGTCCGCTTCCTCTTGAGGGACCGGTGGTGATTTTGATATCAGAGAGCACTGCCTCGATCACAGCTGCTCCACCAAACCTCACACTCCTCTCTACCAGAGAGCGACTGTGGGATCTGAGCCACGTCTCTGCGCTAAACCATCTGCACACCAGAGCAGCTGGCTTTTCTGTCCATCATGCTCCCTTGCTGGGTGCAAACAAGATTTTCCTCGCCGATCCCCAGCTGGGGCCAGAGCCATCTTTCTTTCTTTCTTTCTTTCTTTTTTTGCTCAGTGCCTACATGCGTTCATTAAGGAGGTGAACAGCATCTGTTTTCTCTCTCTCCCGTCGGATGAAGTTCAAATAGCAAGAGATAGGAACTTAAAAGAGCTCAGACTGCAGCCACATCTGCTGTGGTCTGCTGCAGAGGCCCACCAAGTGCCACCTGCATGACCGTGACCTTGATGTGTGGGAATGTTCAACCTCAAAGTTGGAGAAGGGTACCCCTCTCGTGCTGCAGCGCCGGAAAGCAGAGGAAGCAGCTTGAAACAAAGCCTACCAGTGTTGTCGTCAGTCCTTGTTGAAAACATAGAATAGGTAAAAAAAAAAAAAAAAAAATCTAGTTCTAAAACATGCATTTCTTTTCACGCACGGCTTTTCCGAGCATCGCAGTTCAGCGCCTGCGCCGCAGTTCTTCAAAACATTCCTTCCATTCCTGTTAGCTGACCATTTCTGCCCGGCCAGAGTTCATCTTCCGCTGATATTATGCGATAAAAACATGAAAGGGCTTATCCACAACAGCATGAGTATTTAGTGAAGAGGTCACTGGGTTCCTGGTGTCCTTAGAATCATCTTGCTTTAGATCATTTAGTGTTAGACATACAGAAAACCAGAGTAAAACCAGAGTATATTAGGGACTGTTTGATCCCGTATTTTGGAAAACTCTGACAAATAGCTCTTTTTAGCCAACTCAGATTTATCTTTGACTACATTATAAGATAAAGGAACAGCGTTCAGCATATATTTTTCTGTCTTCCTTAACATGAGTGATCAATAATAACTTATATCAGTATAAGAGGCAATGTTATCCCACACGTTTAAGAGAGTTGTCATTTTAAGCTGTCTTTAGTATCATATGTTAGTTTTTCCCGGGATAGCATAAAGCGATAACAACAGCTAGTGTCAGGCTACTACAACAGCAGTCTCCTTGTGTATTTCCTTAATGATGTAGATGTTTATATTAAGCCTCAGGTTTTTGAAAAGGTCGGCAGCGTTTCACAACGGATGGTGGTTGAGAGCTCAAAAGGATAAAAGAAAGAAACTTTGCAGTACTACTTTCAGCCTTGTACTATAATTTATTGTCTATTGTGAAGCGCCTTGTGATTTTATCTGTTAAAGGTGCTGTATAAATAAAATTTCTTCTTATCTGCTGCAAGTCTCGTTCTCTCTCTCAGCCTAACGAACGGTGGGCGTGTCTCAGCATTCTGGTTGAAACTAGTTTCCTTTTAAAAAAATTAATTCTGTGACTCTTCTTGGCTTTCTGCTATATAACTTACTAATACCGAAAATAGCTAAGTTTTAGTCTTCTTCAATCAGTAACAGACTTCATGCCAGAGAGTGCGGCCAGTGGAGCCTAGAAGTGCTCAGTATGGTGGGTCACTGATGGGAAAAAGAGTGAATTTTGGGGTTTCTGGCCAACTGGTCTCTGGTGAAGACCAGATAAGCTGATTCCAGTCAGCAATTAGTTTCTAGGTGCATCTTTATAATCTCAAAAAAGGGAAAAAAAGAAAAATAAGTGTCTGACAATCCATCCTAAATCAAAATTCTTAGCATTTTTTACTGTATTATAACCAATGTTTTATTGGTTTTATTCAAATATTACCTTGCATCTACCCTGGATCAACTTCAGAGCATAAAGGTTATGTTTTAGAGAGCTACAAACCAGCGGTCGAGGCTGAGTATTGTTTTATGATTAGCATGGTTGCACAAAGACAAATGGAAGATGAAAACTACCATCACAGCTTTGTTTTCTCCTCTTTTACATCTTTACCACTACAAAGATTATCTCCTCAAACCGCTGGAAGCCAGAGAAAATCAAAAAGGTTTGTACAATGCTGCCTCTCTGGATATTATTTACTTTGTATGTTACAGAACTTTATATTGTTCATCCTTCAAGGAGTAAAATGTAAAAAAAAAATAGCATATGATTGTCTTTGTAGTTATTCTAAGGGGGGGAAATAAATCTAAAAACCACAAGAGGAAAACAAAAGCACGGCCATACAGCTACATTTATCCTTTCGTGTACACTGTGGTGTTAATGTGTGGCTTCTGTAGCTCTTAAACACATTTATATCAACAAAGAATGTTGTTTTTCTTAAACATATGAACAGTGAGCTGTGCTCTCCATGCTATATTTTGACACAGCTGTTGTCCTGTCATGTGGTTACTTTGGTCACTGAGTCACAAGTTGTAAACAGGTTTGCATGCCTTCTTTCTTTTCTACATTATTTCTGCTCTTTTTTTTTAGACGTACATGTCATATAGCAATTTTTACAGGTTTCATAAAACAGAGATTCCTTGTTAGTGGACCAGTTATGTTACGATTTGTGAAGGAAATGTTAAAAGTGACACAATAGGGAATCCCATAGGGACATATTTTAGCATATTCTACACCTTTTCCTTTTAAATTGTGTTTGAATATGTAGCTCATGACTGTTATGTTCATTTCTGTCTGATGTTAAGTATTTTTTAAAAGCATCTAGCACGCAGGCAAAAGTTGCAAAAAAGGGATAACAAAGTGCATAAAACATCGATCTCAGACATCACCGATTACACACAATTGCCAGCCAGGACTAAAAAACTGTCCGTAAAGTCACAAAAGCTGAACGGTGACATAGCTGTTGATTCAATGAGGAAAAGAACGTCAGGCGAAATGTTTTTTTTTTTTTTGTTTTTTTTTTAAAGAGGCAATAGCTTGGAGACATAATGGAACGGTTTTTTGCAACAGCTCTGGGGAGAGAGCAGCCTTTATGTAATTCACCACAGAGGATGATCATCTCTGAAAAGAATATTATAAAGTTAAAATCTAATTTCCAGTGGTTGTATGAAACATAGCAGTAGTGAATGGAAGCAGCTAAAAATCAAACCTTTCTACACCTAATTTAACCTTCCCTGCAGGCTGAATCCCAGCGGTATTTGTGCGTTCACAAACGAGTCAGAGAGGGCGTTGAAAAACTGTGAGCAGGGCCGTTGTGAATTACCTATCTCAGTACTGTGAAGATATTTAGGTTTTGTGGCTGTTGTCAGACCTAATAAAAACCCAACTTCCCTGGGAGAAAGCCTAATGTGCAACATTTTCTTAACATTTCCTGCAATCATTATTTAGCCAACAAAAAAGGTCCAGAAATCAGTATATGTGGTGTTAATTATCCAACCAAAAAGAGCCGTTAGATGAGCTCTATTTGGTTTTCTTAGCTAAATGTGCTAATCCCCTTTTATTGAGTGTAAAAGTCTCCCCTTTTATCCACTGTGGATATGTGTGTGGAACAGTTAGTACCTCTTTTCCTTACTTGTTTGGCTATAAACCTCCGATTCTTGCTTTCTATGTAACAAAAATCAACATCCCAATCCAGATATTCCCATTTTTTTCTAGTATTTTCTGCTTTTCACCAGATTCTGTGTCTTGAGGTGTTTCGTCTAAGCCAGACTCGGGTTATAACTAATGCTAGTTACCCCTATAAATCATTATACAAACAAACAATACCAAACAAATCATTATAACCAATCCTGATAGTTTGATGGCGCCGTGTGTGTTACGTTTGTAAAGTTTAGACCGTCTCTGTCCGATTTACCGCTGCGAAAGCTGCTTCCCCGCTGGCTTACAAACATCAAAAGGAAAACGTTTAGTTTGTCACCATAAGTCGATCATTACTCAGCCAGGGACCTCCTATCAGACAGTTTAAACAGACCTTTCTTTAACCTTATTTTCAGAGGATGAACTCAGAGACGTGCGCTGCAGGCATAATGGCCCCCTGAGAGTGTTGCCATGTGTGGTGGGCCTTGTCTGGCTGCTGTCCCATTGTAGTGACAGTTGCCCTCGGGGAGCCCGGGGGAATAGTCTGACACCAAAAAGCACCAGTCGGCTCCCGCATCTGGATGAGTTATGTGGGACCAGTTCAGTGGCCTGACTCATGAGTTGATCCCCCCCCCCCCCTCCCCCCTCCCCCCTCCCCCCTGAGATGGGAATCAGCCTTAGCCTTTGTGCCCAGAGAAGGGAAGGAGGATGACAGCCATTAACGGTGGCTGAGTCGGTCACCTCTGATCCCCAAATGAAGGTATCACTCATCCCTTCACAGCTTAGTTTGTGACTTTCTTACAACTTTTCATTCTGTTTTAATCTGGAAAAAACACATGGGAAGTTATTGGAACATAATATATGCTAAAAAAAAAACCTATAAAGGCTAGATTACATTTTCTTGGCCACAATAAAGCAATTTGTTTAGTTTTTTTTTTTTGCTGTAGATTTGTATTAGTGAATTTATTTCTTTAATGGTGTCTTAGTACCTTTTTGCATATATACGTTTTATTTTTATTATTCTGTTTCTCTTTTGTGTGTAATTTCCTTTTTAATTATTACGTGTTATTTAAATTAAATCGCTGCCTTGAGACACCTATCACCTAAACAGGAACTTTGCTTACTGGCTAACTTAGCCACACGTTTAACTCGGGAATAATGGCCCGATGTAGACCATTATGTTATGTGTTTTGTTTTTTCTTTGTACATTTTAAATACCTGAGAACAAAAAAACTGCCATGATTAAAGCCCATCACCAAAAAGTGTCATATAATACCTTGGTTTGTTTCTGGCCATGTTTGGTCGCTGAAATGTAGCTATTCACTGATTCACAGGAAAATGAACTTTCAAAATGATTTCTCCTTTCTTGGAAATTACATATTTGCCCAATGATAGCTGCTTGTTTCAGCTTTAGCTACATAGCTTTGTTAGGACACTGATAATGATCGTAATGTTTATGGTCTCGTTTGCTTTGACTGCAAGCATACGTAGCATAAAATTAGAGCGCCTGATTATCTTGTTGAATGGGGGAGCTAATTTGGGAAAACATCTCCTCCACACCTGTCGCTTGCTAATAGCTCATGAAATAACATCAATGGAGTAAACTGGTAACTATGTGGCAAACCGTGAGAAGCTTGGGGCGAGTGGCGTAGAGTTTCATGGCACCCGGTTTTTATGCTGAAGATTCAAGGATCGGGCCTCATTCCTTTAATTTTGTTTGTGTCTGTCGCGATATGCTGACAAGTATACCTAATTCACCTATTTCAAGAGTTTACAGCTGAGTTTAGATTAGATTTAGTGTGTTCAGGTGTAGCTGGTAGGCAGCCTTGTTCCAGACTAATCACGGGTTTTATCAGATATGTGGCGAGGGAGACGGTAATATAAACCGAAAAGAGGATTGAGACTCTATTTCCTTTTTCTGTCCACTGCAGCAAACTATCTGACAGAAGAGATGGTATTGAGGCGACGTACGGTTTATTTCTGAATTTGACCGTGGCTGATAGGAGAACTGGGTTAAGCAGGGCAGCCCAAGTCCAACCCGGCAACTTTTAGCTGCATCTTTTCTCCCAACACCTGAATCAAGTTCTGCTGGAGTGTTTAGGAAAGTAGAATTTCTGTAATCTTGTGTTGTCTCTTGTCTGCAGACGCACATCTCCAGGTTGCCTCCTGGGACCGTTCCTGGCCAGTCTTTGGCCATCGAGGGAGGGGTGTGTCGTCTGATGGGCGTTGTGGATTGAACCAGTTTTCCTCCTCACCACCTCCATGAACTTCTGGGCTTCCTTAGCAATACTCCTGTACAAACTGCGCACACACACACACACACACAGACACACGTACAGGACCCCCAACTTCCCAGAGATAATAAGCTTTCATTGTTTGAACAGGTGTTCAGGAAGAAGCGAGGAGCGTTAGCTATTAGTGCACTTATAGGACTTCCCTTTGCCATTGCCGGCCTGCAGTATGCACTCTATGCCTGTTTACCCTCCAAGCTCTCCAGTGGATCAAACTTGATGCAACGTTATGTTGAGTAAACGTTACTTTTCTTTGATCCCCCACCCCCTCAGCTCAAAAATGCATCCTTCCTTTTGTACATAAGCTATAATCTAGGGAAACAGGGTGGATGTCATATTGTGTAGCTGATGAGATGTGATTGTTTTCACTTTTTTATTTTAAAGTGAAGAGCTGTTTTTTTGTTTGTTTTTAAAAGACAATGGATGAAAGATGTAAAATTGCACCTTCTGGATTACCTGTTACTCATGATGTTTTGCTTAGAATAATTTAGAGCTATGAGATTTTACCAGTAATAATGCAAATACCGTACTTTATTATGGCTACTTTAATCAGCCTCCAGTGTCCTGTCTATACTCTGGCATTATTTTCAGTATAGCATGACACGGCTTTTTGATCTGGAGTGTTTTTTTTTCTTTTTATATAATCATATCAGACTTTGGATGTTTTGCTTCTTTTATAAAATATGAATTACACAAATACTGCATGTTGACGGCGAGTCACTTTCTCTTACCTCACAGTTAGAGAGCTGATCTGTAAGCAGGAAGCTGTTCCTTCCCAGAGTGATGACTGTTACTTATCATTTACAAATCACCTTTTATTTTTGTCCCACTGGCAATGAAGTTGTATTTTCTTGCTGGTAGAACCCAGCTAAAAACAAATGTACATATCAGGCCCATGAAATGGTGCTGTTGAAATGTACTTGAAAAGACTGTCTGAACTATGTTTGGATAAATGGGGTTTGCTGATTTTTAGTAAGATTTTCAAACATGACAAAACTCCAGTTAATTTCTACATTTAAATGACATTATTAATGAATTGTATAAGCTTTGGAGACCATATATGTGCAACACTGCAGTGCTGAGAAGATGAATAAAATCTACGTTGCTAGACTTTTGTGTCTCTTTTAAATCTAATTCAAATTGGATGCCTTCTTCCAATGAAAACTTTTTTCACAGGTAACTTTTGATTTTCTTAATATTTTATGTTTTTATTTTGTTTTTTTTACAACTTTTCCTTCTTGAATAGGTCTTGTGCCTCCCAATTGTTGCTTTCATTTTCATGTCCTTAATTGAGAAATATGTGAAAAGGCAAGACGAAAAGTAGCACAAGGAAGTCGAGAATAAAAACAAAATTTGTGGAAAAATGGTGACGCCAAATATCAAAGGATACAAATTGGTTGAAAAACCTTTATTAATGCATTTTGTTTTCTTTGGTAGACGGCTGCTATCGGCTAAGTGAATCTGATTAACCTGAAATAACGATCCTAATGAACAGTTGTTGCGTTACATCCTTTATCTGAAGGCAAATTTTGGAGAGAGGTTACAAAGAATCTAAATGTACAAAGTCCTCGATTGGGAGAAGGGTACAAATAAATCCTCAGCATTTTATATCCTCATATGGCAAAGTGAAGGCAGTCACCGATCACTGGAGAAGATAACAGACAAGTGCCATTACAAAAACTGAAAGATTTTAAATTCAGAAGAAACATCCAAAGCAGAAGAAACTACCACTAAACCTTGTGAGAGTGTTTTGTGGTCTAATCAAATCAAAGTTGAAGTTTGGGTCTGAACTGATGGTGTTATATTTGGCACAAAAAACAAAGGTGACCTTACTTATGGTGAAACATGGTGGTGGGCAGCATCATGCTCTTGGGTTACCTTTCTTCAGATGAAATGGGGGTCTTTGTCAAGGGGAACGGACATTTGAACACTTGGATGATGGAAAACTGAAGATTATTTATTTCTCAGTAACTAAAGACCTGACCAGTGGGAATCCAATATTTTTGGAATGGCCTAGTCAAAGTCCAGAACCAAATCTGGAAAGCATCGCGGAAAGCGACGAAAAATCTAGAAAGCGTCGCGGTAAGATTTTTAGGGGCGACTGTGATGATGGGTTGAGTAGTCGTCTGGCAATCAGAAGGTTGTGGGTTCAATTCCAGCTTCCCCTTGCCACATGGCGATGTGCCCCTGGGCAAGGCACTTAACTCCAAATTGCCTACCGAGCTGTATGGGGAGTGTTGGCCTAGTGGTTAGAACAGCGCGCTTGCACTCAGAGAAGGTTGAAAGTACCCGGTTCAATCCCCAGTGCCCGCACTCTGGGTCCCTGAGCAAGACCCTTAACCCCAGAACGCTTCCCGGGCGCCGCACATGGCAGCCCACTGCTCCCCAAGGGTGATGGGTTAAGAGCAGAGAACAAATTTCGTTATAATGTATGTTTCAATGACAATGAAGATGATATTATTATTATTCTAAATCAGAATAAAAGTGAGAAAAGTGAAGAAGCGACTCTCGTTGTTTCAGAGAAATCAAAAATAATACTCCAGTGCATTTTTCTTCGGTCCAACTTGTGCTCTTCTGAACTTTTGCACAGGCAGTACTTTCAAGACTTGGCTCTCCAGCAACACGTTGTCCAGCTGCTGTTGGCTCTGGACGGCGGCCACTGTGGTGTCTGCGTGGAATGTGCTGCGGAGCTGTGAAATGATTAATATTCACCGTTTGAAAGAAGAAATGGCTCGCTGTCAGTGCCTTGTGCCAGATTGTGAGATCAGACCGCATAGTGATGAAACGCAGCCCGTCTGCCCCTCAGGTGTAACATGTCACAGTTGTTTGCCGTCGGCGAGGTGCAAAATGGATTTGGGAGGTCAGGAGTGTTGCAAGGTCAGCTGAAGGGATGCTGTGTGTGTGCTTTTGTTCCCGACCCCGGTTTGATGTTAAAGGTCCGTTTAAAAGGAGACGTATGGTACCACTGATAATGGCCGTTCTCCGCATACGCTCACCGATTTCCACTGTCATGATTATGTGTTATTAGAGAGCAAGCTCTTCTCATCAGAGCTAATCTGTGCCACTTGGGGTGGGGGGGTGGGGGGGGTTTCCTCTTCAAACGTCAAATCTCTCCTCTCTGGATCCCCTTAGGTTTTGAAGAAAAAAAAAAAAGAAAAAAGATTCCCGGGTCTGTAAAACGTGGACCGGTTTGTGCCTTACGCTCGGCAAAGCTCTTAAATACAAAACAGGCACGAGGCAAATAAAGATCAAAGGCAGCAGCAGCGGCCTTGCCTGCCTGCCCTGCTGTCCTCGACATGCCGAGCGGCGCTGTCACCAGGGAGTCACGGCCACGCATCTTTTGTGCTTCATGTTCGCCACCCCTCACCACTCCCCCCCCCCCTCAGCAATGTCATCCCCCCTGGTGTCTGCAGCCAGCATGGTATAGTGAGGGAAACATCTAGTGGTTTATTACTGATGGCATTGACTCAGTAAAACCTTGTCGGAAAAGGATGCATCTTACCTCTGAGCCCGGTAAAAGTACAAATATGGCCTGAGACGGTGTGCGCAGTGCCTTGTGAAAGTACTCATTCACGTTTTGTCATGTTACAACCATAAACATGTGTTGTATGTGCTAGACCACAGGTGTCAAACTCAAGGCCCGCGGGCCAAATCCGACCCGTCAAGCTAAGTTATCCGGCCCTCAAGAGCCAAAAAAAAAGCATATTGTGTCATTAAGTAGAGGCATATATCCTTTTAAAGTGTATAAAGTGGCTAAAACTGTGCCTCCTGTAAGTGTAACTCACCACAATATTTTTTTGCAGATAAACTGTATAAACTGGGCCTAACGGTGCTACTTTTATGTTACTGTGCATTTTTTATACTTCTATCTGAACTGGAGTGAAATTATGAAATGAAAAGTATCGTCAATACACGTACAACCGGCCCTTTTCATGACTTCATGACGCCAAAGTGGCCCCATATAGAAATGAGTTTGACACCCCTGTGCTAGACCAATGGATAAGCCTATATAATAGAGAAGAACGCACGGGTTACAATTTTTTCCCATATAAAAACCAGAAAGTTTTGGTGTACATTTTCCTTGTTTACTATTATAACTATATATATATATATATATATATATATATATATATATATATATATATATATATATATATATATATATATATATGTATGTATACTTTTTGATGGCATTAAAATTATTTCTATGAGCATTAAATTAGGGTTACTCATTGCCTTCAGTAGCCAAGTAATTAGTAAACCCATCCCTCCACCTTCTTCTGCTTATCCGGGGTCGGGTCGCGGGGGTAGCAGCTTCAGTAGGGAGGCCCAGACGTCCCTCTCCTCAGCCACTTGGGCCAGCTCCTCAGGAGGAATCCCAAGGCGTTCCCAGGCCAGCCGGGAGACATAGTCCCTCCAGCGTGTCCTCGTTCTCCCTCTGGGTCTCCTCCCGGTGGAACGTGGCCGAACACCTCACCAGTTTTTAATGTTTGCTTTTAGTTTCTAATTTTCCATGGTCTATTTTGTTTCTACATTTTATTCCTGCTTGCTTTTATTCTGTTTTTTCCCCTGTATTTTAATCATGTAAAGCACTTTGCATTGTCTCTGTACTGAAATGTGCTATACAAATAAATTTGCCTTGCCTTGCCTTACCAGGGAGGCGTCCAGGAGGCATCCTAACCAGATGTCAAACCACCTGAACTGGCTCCTCTGGACGTGGAGGAGCAGCGGCTCTACTCTGAGTCCTCCCCGGATGACTGAGCTCCTCACCCTATCTCTAAGGGAGAGCCCAGACACTACGGAGAAAACTCATTTCAGCCGCTTGTATCCGGGATCTCGTTCTTTTGGTCACGACCCAAAGCTCGTGTAATATAGATGAGGGTAGGAACGTAGATCGACCGGTAAATCGAGAGCTTCGCCTTTTGGCTCAGCTCTCTCTTTACCAAAACAGACCGGTCAGCGGCCACTTCACTGCAGACGCCGCACCAATCCATCTTTCCCTCATTAAATATTTTTTAAATGGTTGAAAGAGAACACCGCACATCATCCCGAATAAGCCATTCTCACTCACACAAACATGGTGGTGGCAGTATCATGCTGTGGGGACACAAGCCTGAACGCTAAACAGAAAAGAATTGTAACCCTTGTTCATTGCCTGTTTGTTTGCCAGTTTTCGCCGCGGTGAGAAATTAAATAATCTTGACTCTTGATACAGCCGGAGCAGCAATAGGATGGATCAGAACGAAGCATTTTAATGTGTTGAAACAGTCCAGAAAAGTCCAGACCTAAATCCAACTGAGAGTCTGACCCAAAACGTAAAAACTGCTGCTCACAGACACTCTCCATCTTTTCTGTCTCAGCTTGAGTGATTTTGCCAGGAAAATTTTGCCAAATTGGGCAAAGCTGTAAATGCAACAAAAGGCAGTTCCAGAAAGTACCGACTCAGATATTTTTATAGTTTAAGACAAAATAGGAAACCATGTATGCTCCCCCCCCCCCCCCCCCCACACTTCCCAACCAAGCGCTTCTTTGTGTTAGTGTATCCTTTAAAATCTTAATAGATTGAAGTTTGTGGTTACAAAAGCAGGTGCACACGTTTAACAGGACCTTCCAGCAGCAGGTCCCTCTAAAACTAATACAAACACCTATCAAGTAAAAGCAAAGCAGCAAATTGGTCATGAGATTTGTCATTTTCTACTATTTATTGCGCAGCCGCAAGAAAGATGAGCGAGGCGCTGTGCCCTCCAAGGTCTTAAACATCTACTTGTCCCGTTTGCTCAGCTGGACGCCCATATTTGCCCGACCCGACCTCCGCAGCTTACTCCTCCCCTGTGCTGCTGTGCCAAAGATGCGAGCCAATGGCACGCTGCCTGCCCCCCCTTTCTTTTTTTTTCTTCTTCTATTTTTTGTCAGTAAAGTGTTGAGGGTGACGGTTGGGGGGGTGGGCGGATAAAAGATAAGCAAAGTCCTGGTCCAGGACAGCCCTTTCAGATTAGAAGCCAAAAGAAAAACCTTTTAATTAGGTTTGCCGCGAAGTTAGGCCCCTGCGGTATTGCGGCCCAGACACTTCCTGCGCTGCGCCACACCACCCATAAAGCGGCAGCGTGAGGGAGCGAGTGAAAGAAAGTGAGGGAAGTGAGGCTAAAAACGGCTCGGCCACATCTGCAGCACACCCCAAAACAAAAGAGACGCGCCTGCCTCTTCACCTACAGGAGGCTTCGCGCTGAAACTCCTAAACCAAACGTTGGTTTGTTTTCTGCCAGTAAGGTGATGAGCAGCCGAACTTTAGGAAGGCTACATCATGTCTCCACATGAATGCGATATACCAGATCAAAGTGAAGCATAATTTTAAAGATTATCTCTTGGATGTAAGTCTGGAGCTCATAAATAGACTTTGGTCTGAATCATCTCACTGTAGCTCTGGCTGCATGTTGGCATCTTGCTAAGAGGTCTTTATGCAGCATCTTAACATACTTTCTTCCAGGACTGTCTTGTATTCAGCTCCACCCATCTGAGGAAAAGCATCCCCACAGCATGATGCAGCCACCCCCACGTTGAGGAGGAGGATGGTGTGTTCAGGGTTAAGGCCTGTGTGAGTTTTAGACCATACGTGCTGTTTGGATGCAGGCCAGAAAGTTGAACTTTGGTCTCATCTGTCCAGAGCTTCTTCTTTGACGCGTTTGCTTTGTCACCTGAGCCGTGGACTTCTGCAGCTCCTCCAGAGAACTATTTTTTTTTAACCTAGCCCTGCTTTAAACATCCCTACCGCCTGTCTGCTGTGTTCCTTGGTCTCCACCAAACCTGTGAGGCCTTCACAGAATAGCGGGATTCATACTGAGATGAAATTACGCGCAGGGGGAACTGAAAGGCAGGTTTTATTTCACTATCAGGCTCCTCTCCTGTGGAACCAACTCCAAGTTTTGGTCTGTGAGGCAGACACCCTGTCTACTTTTAAGACTAGGCTTAAAACTTTCCTTTTTGATAAAGCTCATAGTTAGAGTGGCTTATGTTACCCTGAGCTATCTCTGTAGTTATGCTGCTATAGGCTTAGGGGATCTATTTCTCTCACTCTGCTGAGTTCTCCTACTGTTCTCCAATTTGCATTGCTTGTTGTTTTTTCAGCTTTTAACTTTTTGTTCTCTGTCATTTTTTTCTTCTTCATAGAAGGTACACCTGGTCTGGCGTTCTGTTAGATGTGACATCATCCAGGGAGGCAGATTATCCACTATTACCATATAACGTAGAAAGGATTCCCGGATCAATGTGTGCTTCAGTGTCTCCTTTTGTCTCTCTGCTCTGTCTTCTGTAACCCCCAGTCGGTCGAGGCAGATTGCCGTTCACACTGAGTCTGGCTCTGCTGGAGGTTTTCCCTCCCTGTTAAAGGGGAGTTTTCCTCTCCACTGTCACTTCATGCATGCTCAGTATGAGGGATTGCTGCAAAGCCATGGACAATGCAGATGACTGTCCACTGTGTTTCTACGCTTCTCCAGGAGTGAATGCTGCTTCTCGGGACTTTGATGCAATCAACTGGTTCCCTTTATATAGGACATTTTTGACCAATCTGTATAATCTGATTGAATTTGACTTTGTAAAGTGCCTTGATATGACATTTTCATAAATTGGCGCTATATAAATAAAATTGAATCGAATTTAAGTCTATCAGACTGAAGAGGCGCCAATACAAATGCACGCTGCACTTTTCATGTTTTTACTGTATTTTTCGTCGTTCTCATACAATCCATGGAATCGTTGAAGCCAGATATTGTAACGTGCCAGAAGGTGGAGAAGTAGAAGATGCACGACTGTCTTTGCAAGCCGCTGTAGGCCTGGTGTGGAAATCTGTCGAAAAAAACCCCGGGGGGAAGAAGCTCTGTCAAACCCAACCTAAAGCGCGTCGGACGTAATTTCCTTCTCGTAACAAAAATAGAGACAAAACACCAAAACCCATATCGTAGTGATGCTTAATGAGCCCTTTCGGGTCCTTGACAATACACCACTAATGTGCAGCCTTTGAAACACACCAGAACGCAAAGGCTGGAAATAGCAGCGCGGCAGCGAGGTTTCTCTGCCCTCCTCTACAATTTCACACCGGCTCCCCTCTCCAGCCTCGTATCCGTGTTCACGTCAGTACCTTTTGCGCAATAATCACAGCAGCACCGGGTTGCACTGGTGCGGGCTGTGCACGGAAGAGTGAAAGACGAGGAGGCCACGCGAGTAAAGGCCTGCTCTGGAGGCACGAGGAGCACCGCCTGGAGGGGTAGAGTGGGTGGGAGGCGTGGGGCGGTGGAAGTATGCCGGCGGGTTTTTTTAGCTTGCCGCTAAAGCTGCAAAATAAAAGGTGAGCACCTCCCTTTGATCTCTGAACCTGTTCGGCAGACACCGTGCCAAGATGAAGATCCACGCTGCCTCCTTTAGTCTCGGCTTTAAACCGTGCTTTAAAGCAAGGGGGAGTGACAGACGATCCAAAAAGACACTCTAATAGTAAAACAGAAATACATTTTAAGGGAAGGCTCTTGTGCAATTTTCTCAGCAAGCACGTTGAGAAAAAGCAGAGCGGCAGACAAACGGGCCGGACGACGTGCCCCGTGGAGGAGTTTTGCACGAACAGAGAAACGACTAGGTGGTTCGCCAAGAGCGCCCCGGGGGGGTGGGGGGGTTGAAACGTGCCGGGGCCTGCTGGCTTACAAAGACAGGCCCCTGCGCTCGGCCAGCTGTGCAGCACACCAGACTGCAGGAATGAGGGCACCATGAATGGCTTTCTCTGTGTGACAATGGCTGCAGCACTCAGCGGAGAGGCAACGGTCAGAGGTCCCTGCCGCTACGGACAAGCAGCGGCGAGTGTGTGTGTGAGTGTGTGTGTGTGTGTGGGAGCGTGTGTACGCTGAGAAATTACCCAGGAATGTGAGGATACATGCCAAAGAAAGAATCTGAGTCGCATTCAAAGGAACCTTACTCTCCTCGCCCTCTGAAGAAATATCACAGCCCCATCAAAAGGCCTGGCCTGACAGCCACGCTGGATGGAGCTAATGGAAGTCTTGTGCGCTGGCTTAACTCTGCGGACGAGTGTAATTGATTAGATGAGATGCTTTTTCTGTTCCTGGAGATGATCCCTCCCCCCCTTCCCTTTGACAGCAGGAGAGAAATCTAACAGCAGCTGATGAACCTTGAAGATGTCAGGAAAATGACGCCGCAAAGCGTAGTATTCCTGACTATTAAGCAGAGAATTACTTTGTGCTATTTAACACGATTGTGGGTCTTTTAAACATTTCTTTAAGAGGATTGTTTCTCTGAATGTTATCCTTTCGGATGAATTCTCACATCGTTTTCACTCTGTCACTGTTTCACCCTCTGTCGGGAGGCACAGAGAGGCGCAGCGATGGCGGGGAATGAGTTTAGTGTCTCCTAAACGTTTTATTGGGATTTTATGTGACAGAACAGCACAAATTAGTGCATAATTGGGAAGTGTAGGGGAAAAAAGATCCATGGTTTTCTTTTTTTTTTGCATATGAAAACATAGGAAGTGTGACATGCATCTGTATATGGCTCACTTTGTGCATATTATATTACTAATATAATAATGGTAGAAAAGTTGCTGGGGCTGCAACACGTCTTAGACGGAGAGAGATGTTTACCTTCCTGCAGGAAAATGAGCCCAAACATACGGCCAGAGCCACAATGGAATGAATTCTATTAAAGCATGGTTTAGAATGGCCTAGTCAAAGTCCAGACCTAAATCTGAATAAGACTTGCAAGTTGCTGGTCGTAGATGCCCTACATGCAATCTGACTGACCACGAGCCGTTTTGCAATTAATATAAAATCCCAATAAAATACGATGATGTTTGCAAGTAAAAAAAAAAGCATAAAAAGGCACAAACCCTCCCCAAAAAACAAATGTGACCACGAAGCCAAAATTACAGACGCGCACCACAATCACAGCTACACTTTAATAAATACTTTACAAAACTAATGCAGGCTTTTTTACAACCAAGAACTGCCTCACAGACAGAATGTTACAGAGGTAAATGAACGAAAGAAAAATGTGCATGCTAAATACTCATACCCACAAACTTACATGGATAAAAACCTGCACAACAGAAAACGTTCCTCTGCTCCCTCCTGACCAACACCTTCCCCGCAGGGTCTCATTATTCTATCACTGCAACATCTACGGAGACAAAATTGGACGCAATCTAAAATCGACCTTTCTATAATTATAAATTTCCCTTTTTTAAAAGCATGAAGACCAACTCTGAGTAACATTTTGCAGCAACATTGTAAAGGCACATCTTCTAAGAACAAAACTTGTCACCAAAGCAAAAAAAAACAAAAACTGAGGACAGGTCTATGACGAGTGTGCTTTGTGTGTGTCTGGCTCTCTCGAGTCTGAGTGGAGTGTTATTTAGTCCTGTCGCCGCACAGGTGGGCTAGAACTCCCTCGCTTCTTCAAACTGTTTGTAATAATCCTCATCCTGAGGGTTTTCCGGACACTTCTGCCCGTTGTTCGGCGGCCGGGCCTGGTTGTAGCGGCTCCAGTCTCCCTTGCAGATGATCCACGGCAGGATGTCCACCTTGTAGTGCAGGTCCGCGGAGAACTCGGTGCTGATGAGGTTGGGCGTGCCGGAGCCTTTGCCGCGGGTGATCAGCTTCATGCTGTCGTCGTAGCAGCAGTGCTGCGCCGCCAGCGTGGTGGACTCCAGGTTCAGCATGGAGCGGATGCAGTAGCGGGCCGTGGGCTTGTAGATCTCCAGCTTCTCCTTGGGCCCGCTGGCGTCTTTCCAGCGGAAGTCCCGGCGCGTCGGGGCGTCGTGCACGTCCGCCGTGCTGTACGCCACCTCGGTCGGGTACGAGCAGGGGCAGCTGGGGAGGTCGTTGGCCACTTTGGTCATGTACTTCTTCAGGAACTCGCTCTTGCAGTTCATCCATCGCTCGCAGCTGTCTGTGTCTGGGAGAGATCACATTCGGTGGCCAACATCAAAGCTTCGATCCAGAAGTGTGTGCAGGAGTAAAGATGAATGTGAGGATGAAAGGAAATCTTACCGACGCCGAAGAGCTCGGTGGCGTTGAACTCGTTTTTCCCAGCCAGCAGGCTCACTTCAGTGGCTGCTGTCTTGAAGGCATCTTCAAAACCTTCAAGGGACATTGGATTGAACGGAGGATGAACGACTACCGGTCTAATTGTGCGTTTCGTGTCGCTTTTTAATGCGAGGAAAAAACGAGAGGTCACCTGGGCAGCTGGGCATGTCACAGGTTCTGGACTCTGTGGCCGTACAGGCGTAACCACAGGACCTGGTTCTCTTCTGGTTGCCATTTCCACAAGTGACACTGCATGCTGACCAGTTACTCCAGTCTCCCTCGCCATCCACGTAGTCTTGGATCAGAAAATAAAAAGAGAGTAAGATTATCAGCTCACATGTAGACTCTATGCTGCAGTTACAGTGCCCTGCTAAACTGTTCATATGTGCTATTTTCACATTTTGTCGTGTTACAACTTTAATATATTTTATACAAGGCAGCAGAGGGACACCATGGTCTTCTTTATCCTCACAAATAAAATGAGGAGTGTGGCGTGCCTTTGTATTCAGCCTTCTTTACTTTGATAACCCTTTATAAAATCTAGTGCAAATAATTGCCTTCAGAAGTCACCGGTGTGTAATTTAATCTCATTAGAAATCCAGCTGTTCTGTGAAGGCCTCAGAGGTTTGTTAGAGAACATCAGAGAACAAAACGGTACATGAAGACCAAGGAACAGGTCAGGGAATAACAATGTTGAGAAGTCTAAAGCAGAGCGAAGCTTTGGGAATATCTCAGCGCTCTGGTCAAGTGGCACAACTGCAAACCTATTAAGACATTCGGATAAAAAAACAAAACAAAAAACACTTCCTGAGAAGCTAAAAACTGTGCAAATAGTCCTTGGCATGTGATAAAATTGAAATGTTTAAGTTAACAAGACAGACGATCAGTCAGTCAGTTTACAAAACAATGCGAAATACCGTGCAATTGTATGAATGTACCAGACAAACACTTCCTGAGAAGTTAAAAAATGTGCAAATAGTCCGTAGCAAAAATTTAAATGTTCAAGTTAGTTAAAAACTTTACCAAGTTAGCTAAAACAAATGTGTAATGTCTAAGCAAACACTCCCTGAGAACCTATAGGTGTGCAAATAGACATCAGCACTTAAGAGACAGTGTAATAAATCTTTATTGGATCAAGAACCTGTGAAACCAGCAGCCAGTTTGTAATGATGCGAACAGGCTAGGAACTGGGCTGCTGGTTTATTGATTCTCAGCAGGGGACGACCGCCTTCACAGCTTTGGGAGAGAGCCGTTTTTAAGTGTATTACTTTTTCATTTAATTTTTCTGAATCATTTTCCTGATCAATGTTGGCAAACGGTGCGTTGCCCAGATGGGTGGGATCTGTGACTACATGGCTGGCCCTTTCCTGGACTTCTGCAGCATAAACAGTGTGTAGATCATGGTGGTAGCAGCACAATGCTGCGTTGAGCTGGTCGGATTTGATGGGAAGATGAAGAACAGAGGAGTCCTGGAAGAAAACCTGTCAGACCTTCAAAAGCTGAGGGAAGGTTCACTAGTCCAGCAAAAACAAGAGGATATAGCCAGTGAGGGACTGCAATTGTTTACATGAAACCAGATTCAGTTATTAAAAAATTCAGTTTAAAATCTACGCCTAGATTTAGACAGTCTAGATTTCCATCCAATCAACTGAGCAGCAGCTAATTTGCGACAGAAGTGGCAGAACATTTCATCTCACGATGCTCCGAGCTGGTGGAAATTACTCAGTACAAACACGTGCCACGCTTTCTGCCGCATAAAATCAAAACAAAACACACAAACGTGTGCGGTTGTGACATGACAAAATGTACAAGAGCTTTTCTAACAAAGGACCTATGATTGAATGTGACTGTTCACACATTTAAGCGCATTTCTGCCACGCTGACACCGAGCACCTCTAAGCTCCCGTTGGGTTTAACCGCGTCGTTTCGAAACACAAAGCGCATTGACAGGAAACGCAGTGTCTTGTGACGTGCGAGCAGAGAAGCGGCCACATTAAGGCTCACCTCGCCCTACCGCCACCATCACTCTGCCACACACATGGATCCACGTTTCAAAAGCCGTCTTCAATAACCGAGAAGCATTAATGTGGGCATTTTGGGACGCGAGCATTCCTGGCTGGAGTCCAAACCATCCTATACATCCTCCGCTGCCATCTGCCCTTCATTAGGAGCATTTCTGAATAACATAAGCCACATTAGCCCCCTCGGCTCAAACGAAAAAATCCGAATTCAGGATGAAATGGGCTGTGCTCCGACCGCAGATGAGATGAATGATCGTCCCGCTGGTGGGTCATTAGGTTTAAGACTGTGTCAGCAATGCAGATTAAATATTTCCATGTCCGTTAGTGTGGCGTGAGACACAGGAAGAATGATGGCTCTAACCGCAGCGATAAGCCAGAGTCGTTTAAACAAGGGTTATGGTTTTGCTAAATATCGAACATCTTTCTCCGAAAATGCTGTAGTGCAAGTGAATAAAAAGAGTTCCCTCTTTGACTGCGCTGGTTTGGGCATGCTTCAACACGGGCCACACTGTATGACAGCGAGCATAAATTCTTTCACGGCAGATTTATCTGCGGGGTTTGCTTTTGGAGAGCGCGGTCCGATCCCGTGGAGGGCCCCAGCGCCGCTTCCGACGCCACAACTGTGACTGAACTTTGACGCAGCTCGCTCCGTGCCGCAGAGCAATCCGCCTCATAAAAAGCTGTTAAGGGCTTCAATCAAGGGCTATGGAGGGCCTGCCTCGGTGGACGTCGCTTATTATGCTGACATCTTAAATCAGCGAATCTGCAAATTACAGATTCCACATCAGTCCGTGGGCATCTGGGAGGCGGCGCTCACGTACGAGCCGACTGGAGCCGGTGATATATCAAGCGAGCACAGGCGCACACCCTGCTGTCAGTCTCACCGTATTCAGTCTGAGCTTTGCTCCCTCTCCTGTCCCAGTCTGACGGAGGCCTGAGAAAGTTGCTGTCCTCGGTTTTTCTCCCATAGGCGCGATCGTGCTCCTCCGTTTGATGAGAGGACGAAGAGGAGGAGGAGGTGTGAGGCCACCAGTTCCTCCAGTTAGGGGAGGCCCAGTTGGGCTTGCTCTCCTTGCGGAGGCCTTTCTCTGGTTCATGGCCTTCCAGTCCGTCCACCACCTCAATGGTCACCTGCAGTGAAAGAAATCAAATTAAACTCCGTACTGTTTAATGGCCCTAAATTTTTCTAAATGCTATTGCTAGTGATTGGTGCATTCATTTCCATGTTCAAAGTTGAGAATAATCTAAAAGGAGGCCAGAACAGTTGACGAAGAGTGACAAAGAGTGACAAAGAGTGACGAAGAGTGACGAAGTTCGGCTTGGAATGTCCGACTCGGGCATCGCAACATAAAGGCCACTCTTCTGACCTCTTCCAGTCGAAACCATTGTTTTTTTGTTTTTCTCATGCAAACATTGTGTTCTGTCCACCGCCCTAGAGAGTGACCGATATCCATAAGATACTGCCATCGCCCATATATGGTGGTGATTTCTTGTTTTAGGGGTGGCAACTAATACTCAGTCCACACGGAGATGAGATTAGGCGTATCCGTAAAGGAAGTCATTTAGGCTGTGTGTCCACATGGATCCGGCGTTTTGAGCCTCGTGTTTCCGTGTGGACGTGCAAGTCGGGTCTGTTCTTAAACGACCGTGTTGTAGGTTCGCCTCTGTCTGTGATAACTGTGAATAACAACAAAGATGGCGTCGTCTGGTGTTGTTTCATGCTAAGGCAAATATTGGCTTTGCTATGGCAGTTAGCGGTGTCCTCGGACCCTTCTCAAAGGTTCTTCTGGTTTACCCTGCCTCTCGGCCAATGGCGGCTTGAGACAGTCACCAGCACCCCAACCTCGCCCCCTCCACCCCAACCCACGCGACTCTGTAAGGATGTAGCTAATTTATGCATATTTTCATTATTTTTATGTGTTTTTTTTTGTCTTAAATTCAATACATATATCCCTCGTCAAAACACGAGATAACATTTGTTGCTATAAGGTGGCCCTTTCTGTTGCCCCAGCACACATCAGCCACCCCCTCTCCTTCTTGGCCTAACACATGTGCCTCCCATATGAGGAGGGGGGACACCACCCCTGCCCCACAGTCACCCTCCCACCTCTACGGCTCTCTCCACCTAAACACAGAGTTCAAAGGGCTACTCGGCCTCCTCCAGACCATGAAAGCCAGATGAATACCAGGATCAAAGACACCCCCTCCTCCTCCTGCTTTGCTCCCACAGCCTCACGCCCTTGCTCAATTGGTTGCTTTCTCTCTTCCCACATCTTGAGATGTTAATACACTTTGTTCATGCTCATATTTAGCAAGGATGCCCTCGGAAATGGAAAGAGCCCCCTTTTGGTGGATTAGACAGGAGAATGATTTAAACATGGCAGCCGTTATTCAACCATCTGCTTCTCTGAGGGATTTATGACCGAGGGCCTGCCACACATTTACATAAGGCTACCGTCCATCTTCCTGCACATGGGTTTAGTGTAGCAGTGAGACTCCGTTGGTTAGTCTCTGTCTTTCAGCTGTCAGTAAGATTGACGTGGAGTCTCTTCTACGCTTTACTGGGAGCCGAGAAGTGTGAAAAGGGGGACAAGGAGAAAGAAGAAGGATGGAGGAAAAGGTTTTAACGTTACGTATCAGATTGTTCTCCTTCCTGTTTTTTTGTTCTACATGTTTGATGGCCTATAGGGATACTTTGTAGTTTTACATTTAAAAGTTATTTAAAAGTTATAAAGACTTAATATCTCACCTGCATTACATTTCGTGTTGCTTTCATTTATATTATAAATCCAGAGAAGCTGTACCTTGTGGTTGACGCTAACGGCTAGTCCAAGAGGGGCAAACAGACCCAAAATGGACAAGAGACCGAACATTGAGAACCGTTTAGTTTTTTTAAACAAATATTGGACCTAAAAGATGAAAAACTTTTGTTTTCCAGAATCAGTAATAAATGTAGAATGATCCAGTCGAGGTTTGACAAGCCCCGTGGGTTTTTGTTTTTTTCCGTCTTATTCTGAAAATAAAAATGCTTCCCTGTTCTCATTCAAATACGTCTTTCATGAATATTTAACTGTACTTTGAAGAGTCAATGTTCAGTGTAGAATAATTACATTTTTATCAGTCTAAATATTTCAGATTTTAAACAAAAAGAGTACAACTGTGGTCCACCTCACAGCAGCACCTACAAAAAGTGGTATATGGCATTACTGGCATATACTAGTAGAAAAGTGGCCACTTTTTAATTGAATTTTCACATTTTTAACGTACATTTTTTCTTCAACTTTTAATGTATGAAAACCAGTTTCGCTGATATTATATTAGGCCACACGCATGTGTACAATAGGTGGCGGCAAGTATCTGTAGTTGGCATCCAAAAAAGAAGAAGCAGAGCTCTGCATTCGACTGGACGCTGTGGCTAGGCTAACGCTAACCAAGTTAGCCGATCACCTGCTATCAACTGTGATAGCCAGTTAGCCTGTGAAAGGAAACACGACTAAGGCAAAGATTTGGTCGCATGAATGTTTACTGTTTACTCCGACACATACGCACAAACTATGTTAAAACCACAACCTACATATACATTTGTTTTCATACCTGCAAAAACTATCTAGTCAATAAAACCAGAATACGGCATTCAGTGCCTCTGAATGGCTTTTGATGAAACTGGCATACCAGTTAAAAAAAGTGACATATGTGGTAAAAAAGTGGTAACTAGCATGCCCGACACCACTTTTCGCTCCCAGATTAATTAAAAACAATTGAAAGCTCCAAATCAGACACCAACTTCACGATCGTGAGTAACAGCAAGTATTTCTCACGCTGTCATCATGTTTTTTTTCAACCAAATAGATACCTAAACTGCTGCCGCGTATACTATTTAAAAGTAGTGGGGGCTTCTTCAATGCCTTTGTAGTCAAGCGTTGTCAGCCAGCTCCAGCATGCAGGCTTTGGAAGTCAGCTCTGCCGTAAAACAAGTTATTAACTACTTCCTGTCAGACTTCAAAATAAGAGTGTCAAACATAGATGGAAGTCAAGCTCAACTCTCCTGGAAAGGGCTTTGCCAGATGGATTTTGGTTGCGCAGGAATTAGTGATCTCATTACAAGATCTCCTTTCTTAAAATATCACAGTGGTCTATGCCATAGCTGTTCTATGAACCTTTAAGCTGTCATCATGTTTGCATTGGGTGCTGACGATCAAACAGAAGCCCACGATCATTTACACAGCAAATGTACACCACCGGTGGTCTCTAAAACTGCCACAATACAGTCTTTATCAGACGCGTCCTTCACATTTTCTGTTCAACAACGAAGAATGTTCAGGCCACCCATCCCACGAAAACTTTCAACAAAATGGGTCAGAAATGTAACTTTTGTTGTTCACTCTCTTAAAGCTGCAGTAGGGAGTTCTGAGTAAACCGTTAGCCAGAAAATGTGAACAAGCACACCTTACAGGTGGCTCCCCCTTTGCTCTCTGCCACGCTACAGCCTTCCCTCCACAGCTTCTCTCCCTTGCTGCGCCGATGTTCAACCTAATTTTATTTTGGGCTCTGTCTAACGCTCTCTGGTTGTTTTTTGACCAGGAGCGGTACGTTTCTGTAGATGTCAGTACGACCAGTGGAGCTTTATGTTCTCCACTAATTATCTGTTTTTTCACCATCATGACATAATGGAAGTTTTAACAAATATATTTTTTTTTTTACAAAAGTTACCGACTCAAGCTTTAATGCAGTGATGCCGTTGCTATGGAAATTACCCAGAATCCCTTGCTACTCGTACTACTAACTGCAGTTACAGACCAAACAGCAGATGGTGCTGTTGTCCTGTTTATCAGGATTTATACAGAAGGTCTCCATGGACTTTTTTAACTGTGTCACACCTGCGCTGTATTTTCTGGACAAACTAAAGGGCAAGGCTGTGCCCCTTCACGCCCCCCCCACCCCCCACCCCCTCCCCCAGTGTGAAAAATCAAAATCCACTGTATAAATACCTGTCCAATGCAAACATGATGACATTTTAAATGTCATCATTAGGATTAGAATGCCAAAACTTTACCATTGGTTTAAGTGAAAGTTGTTTTATTGACTTTTACACTGCCTAACTATTGTTATGTAGTCACAGTTACTTTTATGCCACATTCACAGTACATGTTTAAAATAGGAAGCTTGTTGGTGCTGAACCGCCTCCTAAATCCATTTCCCATGTAAATAATGATCCGTTTCTGTGTAAATACCAATGCGTATCGGTTTGAAGATTTATTGAACAGTAAACTGTGATGACATTTTTGAGACAGGAGTTGCGGATGTCGAGTTTTTCTCAGACTAACTGTTCATTTCAGTCGCTGGGACCAACTCATCTGGATTTACCCTAAATGAAGACGGCAAAAAACCTACTGCAGGTGGGATATTACCTGCTTATAACCCGTTCACAGATCCTCACATCAAAAAAAATCTGAAACTACCCCTTGCGGAAAAGAAAAGCATCAAAATGCATAAAACATCAGGTGCCCAGACACATATTCTCACCTGGATGTTGGGGTTCTGTCCATTAATATCCGCTTTGGAGAGGTCTGGAAAATTGTGCAGATCCAGCAGGAAAGCTCCAGGGCCATCCTTGTGTACGTTGCTGCCCTGCACCCAGGGGAGGGTTGCAGGCTGATGGGCCGCCCTGTGCTCTGGACCAGACCTCCGGTCTTCAGGAGCCAGCTGGGCAGATGTGCTACTTCTTGCATTTAAGGTGTTTTGCTACAGAAGAAAAACAAAACAAAGAAAATTAACTGGGATTTATTGGAAATCTTGTAGAAGAGATTTAATGCAAGTTTTTTGACAAAGATTGTCACATTTTTCTTTTACAAGCCAACACTGGATTAACTTTTTAACAGAAACTTATACGGGTTTGACTCTGAGCCCAGAAAGAAGAACTGTCAGCTTCAATCAACATGAAATCTGTACAGAGCCTGCATTTAGATCCTATATACAGCCATACTGTATATTTTACTGACAAAGTATGTTGCGACTTCACCATAGCAATATGTTGTGTACATATATAGCTTGTTCTACTGTACTGCCAGCTAAAAAAGGGGCAACCCAAGACTGATGGTTTTCCTGCCCTGTGTTATACACAGAAAGCTAAGCAAATATTGCAAAATAATTACATCTGCCTTCTTGAAGACAGAAAAAACATTTGGTCTTCTGACAAGGGTGTTGTAAATCCATCCCATAATGACAGCTGAGGCATATGTCCTCAATCAGGTATGCACAGAAGGAACAATTATTCCTAAATTGGACAGACAGCCATAAGTAGTCTGCAATCATCCATTCTGGGGTGGCAGAAAATAAGATCAAAGCAAGGCATCAATCATGCTTCTTGTTTTTCTTTTTTCTTTTTTTCCCCCCCTCCCTCCCTTCCCAATGTTTTTGTGGCCAGACCGAGGCCTGAGAATATGAAAGCGGTGGTGCACGGTTGCGGTGGTCTGTCACAGACAAAGTGTCAGGCCGGCCACATTGTGGAGGGCATAAAAGCCCCCACTGGAGCTGTTTGTGTGGAGCCAAGGTGCACTCTGGGGCAAGGCGGACGCTGTAAATGGAGCTGCACGCTGAGGGAAGCGGGGATAATAAATGTACATGTAACTTCTGTTGAGGAGAAAGCAGCTGCGTTGCTGACTTAATGCGATAACGCGTTGGATGTTAACTGAATTCCTGCCGTGCGTCCTTAAAATGATTATTGCGGAGAAAGAAGCAAGATTTTTTTTTCCTATAACCCCTAATTAAAGAATCTAACTTTTAATCTAGATATGGTTTTCTTTATGAGAATTTATGTGCTAAATTATAATATTTGTGGGAAAAGAAGTCATAAAAGCTGATTCCAGTCCAAAACCTCGCTGCGTTTATCCAAAACCAAACACTTATGGCTATGAGTTCGGTGAAAAAGAAATAAAAAAGATTTCAGGAGCCCAATTTGTGGTTCGGCTATCTCCTCTTTACGCGAACATTACTGGGGTCTCTCTCTGCGTCTAACAAAAGTATTTGGACTTTGAGATGCCCATGTGATAACCTTGCCTTTCATGTTCCCAGTCTTCAGATTTCACTCGGTGGCTGTAACTGAGCTCCGCTGAGGGAGCAAGCGGGACGCAGCATTCACGGGTTTAATCGCAACCTAAATGCAAACATACAGCAGCGGAATACAAAAGCAGGTGTCTAATATACGCAGTCTGCTTCACTAACAGTATTTGACAGCAGAATGAATGAAGTTCTATTTGAGCATAGATGCGTTTTGAGCTGACACTGTGGCCTTTCAGCAAGAAGGTCCTGGGTTCAAATCTTGGGAAATTATGAGAATAAAGTAATATTTTTGTAAGAACTCATGTACAAAAAGTGAAGCCTTCCCCCTGCGTTAAAATGCGGAATGTGAAGGATGTTGTGAAGTGATACTTTGATATGGGATTCACAAATAAGGAAATACTAAACATTTAAATACTAAATATACTAAATACTAAATATTTTTTATCACATCAGCATCAAATCATCCGCGAGTCACCGGTGCCGACTGTACAAGACAACAGAAAGAAATGTTTTTGTTAAATTTTTTTTTCATATAGTAGCTTTCTGATAACCTTGAGAGAAAAATAACATTAAAAACTGAATGACATGATACGTTTTCTTCTACAGTCTAATTTAATTTATTGAACACAGAGTAAAAACAATCCTAACCACATAGTTCAGGGTTGTCTTTAAAGTTACAGATAGTACTTCCTTTTCCAAACCATCACTGTATATATTTTCCAAATCAAAAAATGTATTATACATAATATGTGATTAAATGGTATATTAGAACTACGTATGAAAGAACCGACGATGAAAATCTAAAACACTCTTTCTTCTAAATGTTTTACCGCAACAATGGTTGTAACAGCCTGTCTCACCTATTTATAATTATTCAATAGGAGCTATGTAGCCACCAGACAGTCATACGTCTGCTTTTTCCTTTACTTTTTTCCTTTCCATGGAAAGTACTCCTCGCTTCTGTATTTGGCTGTGGCTGAGCTATTGCTGACACTGACTATATGTACTTACTTTATTTTTGCTGTGATCTATGCCCAGTAGTTTATCTTACCTGCAAGGGGCCATTACAAGGCTATTGCTGAATTTATCTTTGTTTTCTTCTCTTGCTTTTTTTCTTTTCTTATACAAAAATACTACTGGCTCAGGCTTGTTGTGTTTTGGTGTGTCTGTCTTGTTGCCAAACGCCACTGATAGAACTACTGATGCTTTGTATAATCTTTCCCAAGTTTTTCTCTGCTTCCTGCCCTCACAATGTAGCCACATGCAGCAGATGGCCTTTCATACTGAACCTAGGTCTGCACTTCCTGTTAAAAGGGAGAGGTTCCTTTCCACTGTCGCCACATGCTCACTTAGAGACTTGATTCTATTGGCTGGGTTTTCTACGTTCACGCTGCAGGTTTTGATGCTCATATCTGATTTTTTGCTGAAACTGGATGGCCGTTCATTCTACTGATAAATGCGACCGCCGTCAATGACCGTTCAGACTCAGGACGCTTTGAAAAAAATCAGATACGTATCTGAATTAGCACCACATATGGAAGTGGCACAAATCAGATTTTTTGGGGGGTGAAAAGATCGGAATCAGGCCGTTCACACTGCCATAAAAAAGACAGACATTTCCCTGCAGTGTGAACGTAGCCTTAGATTACTTAGCTACTAAATTTTACTGTATTGTATAATAATTAGAACTAAATGAATGACTGGACTAAAAAGGCATGAACTGGACTGATTTGAATGCAATTTGAACAGAATCAGATTTTGTTTACCTAGACATAACTTGTCTTTAAAAAGTGCTTTGAAATGACATTTGATATGAATTTATAGTATATAAATATATCTTGTAGGAGTTGCATCGAGGCAACACAACATAACGTAGAAACTTTTGACCCAGGCAGAGACTGTCGCTGGTTACTGGATGTGCAAAGACCGTCAATTCCTAAAAAATGTCATCAGCTCCCCATCCTTTTATATGCCATTTGGAGGAATTTGAATTTAAAGTTAATGAAAAAAAAATTTTTCCCCTCTTCTTTTTGTTCTCCAACACAACCTTAAGAGTATACGAGCACAGGGGGAAGCCTTTTTAAATGTAGCAGCTTTGAAGGCTGCCTGCTTTACAGTCCCTATCGGCCATATGTTAAGGAACACGCTTTAATTTGGAGATCAAAAGTGACAAATCAGTCCTCTGCTCATCTGGGGCCTCCCAGGATGTCAACCCCCCCACTGCTCCCAAAAGGCATGAATGAACACTAGCACACACAAGCCACCCCCTATCCCCCCCTTCACAGTATCTCTTCTTCTTTTCCCGCTTCCTCCCTTTTTTCTTTTACATTGTGAGGAGCTCCTTAAAGGGGCATGACTCTGTTTTCAATTGGGAGTCACTCGGGAGTTCTTCCTCCTAGGGAAGCTGGCAGGAAATGAAGGCACTCTACATGGTACCGCGTGCTTTTTCAGCCGCGGTGGAGAATAGGTGGAGAAGAAAATCATCCTTCCGCTCTCACACGTCTCAGAGGTGGACGCAAATATTTATTTAGCAAGGAGAAACCGAGAAGATACATAATTTAAAGCGACCTCTGGAAAGAGACGGCATAAGTTAGGCCGAAGCAAAGACTTTTTGACTTAAGCGCACAGAGATCCGTCTCTGTAAACGTGACACCTCGGGGTGACAATGCGTGCCCTGAGCTGTAAACAAGCATGGTTAAAGAATGACATCACGTCGTTTTATCGCGAGTCAGTGAAGCTTAGCCACACATTACGTGCATTTGTGGAACAAAAAATTAAAAAAAGAACGTTCAAGGTTTGTTTCATTGCCAAGGAAATCTCTGTCTAAAATGGGACAATTGAAATAGGGGATGTTGAACTTGGGCTGCGGAGTTCAGAATCCCTCCTTTGATTTCTCGGCATAAACTCCCCGCTGCTCCTCTTCCTGCTCATCCAATCCAACATTTGGCAGAACGACAAATATTCCTTTAAATTCCTGGAATACCTCCTCAGCTTTGCATGGTCTCACGTTCAGGAAAACACCGGCTTGCAAACGTGCACCTCGGTCATCGATAGCGGTCAGAATGGAGTTTTTTTTTTTTAAACAATATCTCATATTATTTTATTTTCTTTAATCTGAAACTATTCCAAGGGGCACATATCGTTTTTCAGGAACTTGGTAAAAATACAACAAGAAGCGGTTGTAGGATGCGTCAAACTTTTACAAAAGCCTGTTGGTCATAAATGTCTGGTTGGGATTTTACCGCTTTGTTTTTCTTTTTGTCAAACGAGGGACCGTTACGTGACGTTTTAGCAGACAGGAAAGGGTCAAAGAGGGACGGGGAAGACGTGCAGCAAATAGCTCAGGCCAGCAGTTGAACCCGGGGGGAAGCTGCACTGCGGACTCCGTGTCTACACATGTGGGGGCCCCCCCCGCCGTGCCACACAACGCCTTTCTTTCTTTGTTACTGTACGTTTGCTTGATGCTCGTGTTAAAACGGCCAGTCGAGCCATTAAACACGTCTCAAGTAGTGTCGTGCTGACAAGAGTTTTCCTGTCGGGGCACGCTCTTACCTGGATCACAGAGGAAGCCTTAAAAACAGCAGCTTGAGCAGATCGCTTTACCGTAGACCACAGCGGATGTTATCATCACTAAAAACGCACAACATGCTATGGCATATACGGTGTAATAGTCAAAGTTAAGGCGTTTCGGTCAAAACACTTGAAATAATCAACTGATAATCATTCTAAATGAAGAAACAAATAGTATTATCGGTTACATGTGAACATATGAACTCCTTATAAGCTTTTGACACCCGAACCATGCCTTTAACACTTTCTAAAAAAGCTTGTTTACTCCAAACCCGGCATAAGCCTGTGGTCAGGGTTCATGGTTTTGCTGAAGTTCGCCTGCTTGACACTGCTGTTAAAATGGGCCGTTAAGCCATGAAACACGTTTCGAGTGACGTCATGCTGACAAATGTCTCTCCCTTGTGAACTTTGTTATGGCACGTTCTGCCCTGGATCACGGGGGGAGCCAACAACATCAGTTTTAATCAGACGTGTGATTAAAAAACGGATGTTATCATACCCAGCGTAAATTTACCTGATTCATTCATTTGGAACATATTGTGTAGGCTTTCGAGTCACAACACCACAGAAACTGCACTGGTAAAATAAAAAAGGATACTGGATCTCAGTGGTCTGCTTAACGCAACTGAACATACAATGATGATTTACAGACATGAAGCAAACAATGGGATTGTCTTGTACTGCGCTAGCTTGGTTCAGGTCCTACTTGGCACAACAAGAAAGACCAGGACCACTTTGACATTTGCCGTTTATAAACATGTGCTGACAAAGATTGCATGTGGGGTTCCTCAAGGCTCCATTCTCAGGCCCCTTTTATTCAATATCAAGGCTCCCCCTTGCTCAGATTAGGGAGTATTGCAACACCTCCTACCATCTGTATTATGTTACAGCCACTATGCAACTGTGGCATAACATATATATGTGAATGGGCAGGAATGTCCTCTAGGTTAATGTAGAAAAGAAGGAAGTGAATGTTTTTGGTCCCACAAATGTTACCGATCAGGACTCAGCTAGACTCAGTGAGGTAAAAAAAAACAGGACTTGCTAGTAAGCTAACTGTTGTCATGGACTGAAATGGAAATCCTAACATCCACATAAAAACAATTACTAAATGAACCCACTATCCTCTGATAAACATTAGCAGAAAAAGGGGTTTTCGGTCTTTTATTTTAAGTATAGGTTGGATTATTGTAATTATGTTTTATACCAGTTTGGGAGAAAAATAATGAGACATCTTCAAATCATCCAAATGTTATTTTTCGGCAACACTGAATAATCTTTAAATACATTCCAGATGTGCGTACCAGTGAGGGACGATTATTATTATTATTATTTTATCATGTCATGACCATTTATTTAATTTTAATATAAATTCTGCAGTTTCTATCTTACAGTTATTCGTGTATTATATTTCTTGCTTGTAATGTAATTTCCTTTGTTCTTTATTTTCCTGTATGGTACCTTAATTAGCTTTTGCACAAATAGTGCTATACAAGCAAAAAAAAAAAACTTTCCTTGCCTCAAATCCCAACAGGGTGGAAGTTTGGCTTACAGCAAAGTGCTCTCCAAACACACATCAGTGGATCATAACAGGAAATGGGGCACCATCAGTGGCTCAAGTCTGATCCTCTGCCTTATCAAGTAAGGGTTTGGATGACAGTGATGAGCCCTTGATGACAGAGCAGTGCCTGCAGCAATAAGCATTTAACTCCCTCACAATAGGAGGTGAGTCTGTTGTGAGGGGCCTGATCTCTGACCCCGGATCATCTTCTACCGCTCTCCTGGCTCACCATCGTTCCTGGTGGGTACCCTTCAGGGAGACTGCATAGATGTGTGCGTCAATCCCCAGAGACTCCTGAGAGCTTTCCACAGAGGATGAAGGCTTTGATTAACCAAACAGAGCCAGCCAGAAGAATAAGCAAACTAAGCCGCAGGTTAAAGTCACCAAAGGGCCCAAAACAGCATTTGAATTTGGACACAAAACAAGACGGCTCAAGACTTCTGATTTCTTTATAATGAGTCTGTTAATAAAATGACGTTGACAGCTTAGTAGTGGGGAATATATATATAAAAAAAGATTTTAAATAGTTATTTTATTCATTATTTGAAACAACTTGACAAATGTACTAGCTGTAAACATTTTAAGAGAAGTCTTTAAAGTTTGAGTGAGTCAGTCTTCATTTAATACATATTTTGGCATCTAACTTTGATAGAAGATTTCATACATCTTCAAATGTTTGTTTTTTATCACAGAAAAATGTATAGAGTAAATACAAAATGCAGTTTTCCGATTATTATTTGATTGTATAAGGGACAAAGCTTTCAAAACTAACCATGTCTTATGTACAACCCCCTTCCCCCATTTAGGAAACTGGAGGAATGCCAATTTCAATTTCACAAGCCGTTCTCAAGCAGTTTTTCTTCCAGACTTATAGAATCAAGAAATCACCTAAATAGAACCTGCTTGACAGCACGAAGTAGGCTAACAGATTTTTTTTTTTTTTACGAAACTATGAATTCTGCTCTCTAGCAAAAAATCTGGAGGGACGATGTCCGATCGAAAACTCAATCCCACATGGGCTATGCAGCTGGACAACAGTCCAAAGCACATCAAGAAGTCCAGCTCAAATAAATAAACAAATAAAGGGTGCAGGCTTTTGAGGTGGCCTAGTCAAAGTCAAGGCTTAAATCAGATTTACAGGGTTTGGCATGACCTTTAACAGACCAAGAAGGATGGGCAGAAATTCCTCGACAGCGACGTAAACAACTGACTGTGAACTTGTCAAAAGCGCTTGGTGGCAGTCATTGCAGCCAAGGGGGGGGGTACAACTGGTTATTTCATAATTTGAAAACGGAACGTTTGCCTGATACGGTCAAAAGTCAAAAATCGGAAACTTTTGTGATGAAAACGCGGAACCACAAAACTTGTAAAAGGGCGAATACTTTTCACGGTACTTATTGTACACAGGGGTCGTTTGCCCCAATGAAACTGCTATGGGGACCCTGCGTGGTGGGAGACAACCAGGCCCCCAGATCAACTTCTGCTCGAGGCCCCCTGCAGTCGTGGAGCGCCTCTGTTACCTGGACTCTCTCTCTCTCTCTCTCTCTACCCATCTGTTGCAAGAAAACACCTCCGTATACCTCTGGCAATATATTGCTGCCCCAGGACAGCAGCTCCCCTGACTCACCTCTGTGAGAGTTTTATCCTGATCCAGGCTCGCAGTGGCGTTTCCTTGAGGCAGCGGGTTGCTCCGCAGCACCGTGATGTGTAAGGTGAGGAGAAGAAGTCCCAGGAGCAGCAGGAGCTCTGCCGCCAGCCGCACCATCCTCTTGACGCGGCCGCTCTTAGGAGCCCGCGGCGTGGACGGCGCTCCGACTCCTCCCGGTGCAGAGACTCCAATCTCCGGATCCGCCGGGGACGAGGAGCCGCAACACCACTTCGGAGCCACTTCGGGAATCAGAGGTGCAAAAAGGAAAAAAAAATAAAATAATAGAAAAAGAAAAAAGAAAGGCGAGGGGAAATGGGTCGAGGAGAAACCGTCAGGGAATGCGCGGAACTGGAGATGAAACTGGATCCAGAGTTTGTTTGTTTTGCTCAACTAAACTAATTCTCCTCTGCTTTCTAATCATACAATTTGATTTAGGCTGAATACGTGAACACTTGCAGGAGTTCAGAGACCGCGCCAGCCGCCGGTGCGTAATGTAGGGCCGATCCGGCGCGCAGCATTGGTGCTTTCCGCTCTTGTCAGATCGCCGTGCTGAGAAAAGTCGCAGCTGCGTCGCCTCGCCGCATTTTCAGCCTCTCGCCAAAGGTTTTCCTCACCTCTCCGCTTCATCCGCTTTGCGCAACTTTCTGCACGGTCCGCAATATTCTGCGCGGCATAATCCAGCAAGGGACGCCTTTGGTCCAGCAGCACAGTTCTCAGCACCGGCGGGAAATAAAAGAGGTCTTCCGAGTCAGGGTAAGCATTACAGGGTCACACGGGGAACGGACGGGACCCCGCAGGAGGAACCACGGCAGACGCACGCTGGTGTTGTTGTGCGTTTTGGAGCTGCTTTTATACCAAAGCGCCCCCCCCTATTCCCCCACTCCATGTGCCCTCCCCTCTGATTAACTCTTTCATCCCTTTGAACCCGCTCCTCATCAAACTGAGGTGCAGCTGGCTTTGATTTCCACTTATTCTGATGAAAGATCAAGAAGAGCGGTTGCCCACGCCGACTGCTCCTCGAAATAAAATGACCAAAACGTGCCTTTAAAAAGCCAGACAGTTGCTGCAGGTTGGCACGGTGAAAAGTTATCCTCTGTGCAATTTAACAGAAATCCTTGAGGCGACTTAAAGGGTCTTCTCTGGTCTCTAGAGGGAGGGGGGGATGGGGGTGGGGTGCGCATCTGGGGACATTACGCCAGCCGGGAGGTCGACCCCTCGTCGTGACGCGCGTACAGCGGCAGCGCAGCGGCCGTCGGTGTGAGGAGCAGCGGAAGACAGCGGCGACACCTCGCCTGAGCAAGACAAATGGTGCGTAATGGGATTTAAGCCCGTGCGAGATGGTTTATTGTGCCCTTCAAAGGACAGCCCAGCGGGATAAGTCATGCACCTGGTGGGGATGCATGCTGCCACGGCGTGGGGGGGACAACCCGCTGATCCTGTCCAGGGCGGAGCGCGCGCGCTTTCAACCGTTTGTACTGAACTTTACGCGAGAGGTGGAACAACTGTCCCGATAAGGAACGCGCAGGCGCGGAGCCTGCGCGAAAGCCACCCCGGGTGGGCCCCTAAATAGGGATGGTCATGCATATTATTGTTTATTATCCATGAAATCATAATTAGAAGTTGGATTTTATCATGACAACAATGCATTTCAGTGATGTTTGAAAACCCCTATAGCTGACGGTATTTTTTTTTTATTTCTTTATTTTTACTGTTTTCCATTGTTGGATCCAAGAAAGCGCCAATAAATTAATGTCAATAAATTAATGTCAATAAATTCATAAATATGATAAAATGCAGTTAGTGTGTGCAGTTTAGAGATGAAAGTCACACTTCTTTTGGTGTCTTGAATCAAATCAAATCACTTTATTTATATTGTGCCAATTGTACAACAGATGTCATCTCAGTGCACTTTACAGTCAATTAAATTAAATCATGGGCGTGCTTCGGTGGTGCAGTGGTTAGTGCGCACGACCCATGTACGGAGGTGTTAGTCCTCGAAGCGGTTGACCCCGGTTCGACTCTGACCTGTGGTCCTTTGCCGCATGTTTCTCCCCCTCTTTCAGCCCACTGTGCGAAAAACAAGCCGCTAGTGATGAATGGATGAAATGACAACCAAAGGATGGAGGGATAAATTAAATAAGAACAGAACTATCATGGATGGACTGAAACAAAAATGCATTAATTGATGAAAAGACAAGTAGATATGAATAAACGGACTGACAGGCATGACCAGATGATGGATGGAAGGTGAAGCATTAATAGATGGACTGCTAAATTAAATTTAAAAAATGGTTGAATTTGCTAAATATATGGGCAAACATATGAACGGATGAATATTTGGTTGGATAAATGGATGGATAAAATGAAAAATAGATACATAGACCAATGAACTGACAAATGGATGGACATTTTGATGGATGTCCATATTTTTTCCATTCTCTGTTTTCTTTTTCCACATTTATCTGAACCTGGGAAATACTTTTCTAGAATGCATAGAAACTCTGTAAACATATCCATACATGACTATACATGAATGCGTTAAAATAATTTCCTCTTTACTACATTGTGACGTATCTGTCCGATGTTTTGAACCGTAAAATGAGCTGTTTCTGTCCTTCTGTTGTGTGATTCCAGACAAATAGGTTTCTAATCACACCCATGAGAGCCAGCCGATAAGATGACGGATGAGAATAACAATTTTAATAGTCAGAAATGACTCCTTATTGTGAACAAGATCAATAAAATAGAAGAAGAAAAGCACGAGTCCTATATCACTTTGCTGCGTTTCGTCATGGCTTCTATCAAATACGCATAGCAGTTCCAGATATAGGTCTTTACAGTCTTACTTTCTCAAAGCAGAGAGCAGATGTCCAAACCATGCAAATGTGTCCTCTTGTCTGTTTTGCTTCAAAACTCCTCTCAAAGTAGAAAAATCTCAGCCTAAATGGAAAACAGAGAGCAGCGGGAATGGTTTGCATGCCCTGGACACAGCCGTGGACATCAAAGGCGTAGCAGAGGATCCCCCTTCAGAACAGCAGCTACATGCCATTCCAATAAGCGCAGTGAATTCGGATCCAAAGTTCAAAAGAGGCTGGTGCTGGCCAGGCCTGCCACCCGTAGGCTGGCCGCGCTGATCTACCGAAGGCCAGGACTTTTCTGCCGACGCTGAAAGCGGCTACAAGAGACCAGAAGGCGAGGCCGACGTTTCCAGCGCAGCCTTGGCACCGCGGGTCAGCACTCTGCTTGTTGTAAGAAATCTAAATGTTGACCTCAGCAGAATCTTTACTGAGTGATTGAACATAAAAGGAAAACAATCACGAACCAGTGATGTTCTGTAAAATAGTGTTTTTTTTGGGGGGGAAAGCATTTCCATAAAGACTAATATTGTTACGCTTTAAAGTCTGTTGCTCCTGACAGCAAGCCGAGGCAAGGCAAATTTATGTGTATAGCACATTTCAGTACAGAGACGATGCAAAGCGCTTTACATGATTAAAATACAGGGGGGGGGGGGGGCAGAATAAAAGCAAGTAGGAATAAAATGTAGAAACAAAATAGAAACTAAAAGCAAACATTAAAAACTACGTTGTAGTCCAACTGTGACAGCTAATTTGTGCTTTACAAAAAAAACACAACTATTGATTCAAACCATGTGTACCGTTGTTTTTTATATATGGAACTACATTACAGCTTTGTACTGTCCTGAAATTTAAAGGTTACTTTCCTTGAACTAGGAGGTTAGTTTTCAAATCTTACCATGCAGTGTCCTTGAAATTTCCCCGGAACTTACTTTTCCCAGGAGTTGCTTGAAAATTTCCTGGTGACTTTCCTGGAACTGACCAAACCCTTTTCCACTATGGCACTTTGATTTGCAAAGTGCAAGAAAAACTCCAAGAGTTGGTACTAATGGAAAAGGAGCATTAGAGCTCTCTTCTCTGCACTTACCAAGTACTTTTGCTGGAGCTTATTAGGCTACGTTCACACTGCAGGCCTTGATGCTCAATTCCAATTTGTTT
This sequence comes from Fundulus heteroclitus, assembly GCF_011125445.2. Classification (NCBI taxonomy): domain Eukaryota; kingdom Metazoa; phylum Chordata; class Actinopteri; order Cyprinodontiformes; family Fundulidae; genus Fundulus; species Fundulus heteroclitus. Next base: position 16,314,919 of record NC_046382.1, on the reverse strand, counting down.
GTGAAATAAATTTTTTTTGCGTGTCCGTTCACATTTCCAAATATAAGCGACTTGTATGTGATCTCCTGTGTGAACTGCATTCATACGCCTAAGTGTCCCGCATGCGCAGTAGAGGACGTGATGACGTCACACGTAGCAAGCGTGCTCATTGTTTGCGGAAGTAAACATGGATCGTAATGCTGCAGCGTATCTTGTGTTCTTTACGTTATTCTCCAACCGGAGCCAGCACATTACCAACGCAATCTTTTTAAGAAGGTTGCATTTGAAAAGATCAGATACGTATCAGATTCATTTTTGCCTAAAAAAACTAAAATTGTGGAACTTTGAGAAGCTTAATAGCACACATCCGGAAGACATTAGTGCATCCTAATATCAGACCACCTTTCAGCTTCTCCTCCAGATCTCGGTGGAACGGTGCATTAGCCTGACATCACAGATCTGATGATTAAAGAAGCTGTTTCTTATTGTTTCTGGCCGCAGGAGCCAGATGTGAAGTATTGACTTTCAGAACAAAGTGATGGAGCAAAGTCTCCCCCCCCCTCCTCCTCCCAGTTTATCTTTTTTTTTTTCTGCTCCATCCATGTTTGCGGCGGTTCTTCCATCCAGAGAGATCCAAGTTGCATCTTTCTGCCAAAATGCGAAACATGATGTTGTTTGTGGAGACGAAAAGCACAAACACGGTCACATCCCGGGGAGACAAGTGCCAACTGGACCCAGGCAGACTCATTGCGAAAACACACACATATATCATCCATTTATAATCCTTCATGTCTTAATCAAATGATTACCCCATGCCACGAGAATTCAGGGTTCAGCACTAATTGGTAGGTTAGGTTTCTGTTGGCCCAGGTGCCGCATACTCTGCATGCTTACCTTAGCAACTGTGAAGCCGCCTGTGTGCGCACGGGAACAGCGGGTCTTTAAAACGCAGACAATAAAGCTGTCTTGATCGGGTGAATATATGCAGTCTCGCCACAAAACATGCAGCAACACCTTTTTTTATTCGCTGGGATTTGACTTCATGTCAAAGTGGGTAATTGCAGCCTGATGTATTATATACAGGATGACTGTAATTTGGAGTGGAGACGAAAGTTGTGTAACGCTGAGATTTCTTTTGAAAAAAAAACAACAAATAAAACATTTCCCCATGTTTGTGAGTTCAGAAAATAATCGTTTTGAAAGCTACTGCACGGAGGCTCGGCGCTTCTAGACACCTGTCAGTTGGATGATTAATCGACTGCTGGGATTGAACAAGTTTTGAAGTGCCCCCTTTTTATTTAAAAAAAACATAGAAGAATCAGAACGGGAACATACTTTAACAGCAAAACTTCAACAACACTTGGCCAAATATTATAATTTAGAAAAGAAAACTGACAAACAAACTACTATTAGCCCTGGATTGTGACATAAACAGAGCATTTGAAGCGATGCTCGTCTACTGTAAGTCAGAAATGCGCTACCATACACGGACAGTGGCGTGCCGTCTGAAACTGCAGCACACGGCTGTCCATTTTAAAATGGACTGCTTTCTTGACTAATTGCTAACAACATGACTAGAGGAAGCTGGACGCTCCGTTGGCAGCGCAGAAAAAAGGACTGAGTGAACACTTTTACTTTCCCCAAAGGACAATTGAATGAATTTGCCTTATTTTAGTTTGAAACCCGTTTCTCCACAGGACTAAATTGATAAGGAGCATCATAAAGCTCAGAGATGAGGACATAAAACAGTTGATGACATTATAATCACAGGGAACTCAAACAGAATCGGCAGCCAGACGACCAAGGTGACTGGAAGAGTTGTTTGTGCGCATGAAGCTTATCAGCTAAAAAAAAAAAAAAAGTGCAATTTTTCCCCAGCTTTGATGTTTTCTGCTCCACTTGTTCGCTATAAAATGTCTGGATATGTCCAAGCGTTACAAGATGAATTAAATTAATAGGCACCATCTTCACATGTCCCTTTTTCACATTACACTAAAGGAACTTTGAGCTCCCCTTCTCCGTTTTTCTCCATTCCTTCCATGAAAATAAATGAGCATAAAAAGAGGAAGTCTTAATAGTTATTTAATATTCCTTTTAAGGAAGCATTTTCTTACTTAAAACAATAATATGCAACACTAGGGGGCCTAGACCTGAAAGTCCCAGTTTAAGTGCCCCTGTAGGCCACTAGCATGTGGTAGCCATCTTGTTTAAGGGGCGCTCTAGGTCACATGACTGAGTGAGGGATCCGCGCCTCTCAAGTTACATAGCCGGGTTTTTGAGAAGGGCAGCCCGCACGGACCATAAATACATGTTGAGTGCAGCATATTGACACGGAAAATCGAATATCTCAAATTAGGCTAATTAAATGGACCTTTAAACGAGGAATAAGTAATAATGACACCTAGTGGCTCATATCGGTACAACAGCCTTCCAATGACAATCTAATATGCAGTTTCTAAACGATGTGTTGCAGGTAAATGATGTATTCTGTTCCATTTCTGGTTCGCTTCTCTGACTGACTGCTGCTCTTTTGCCAACATAAAATATCAAATGCTGCGGTCTGTGTTGGGAGCCCTGGGAACTCTAATATGATTGGCTCAGGAACCAGGAAGTGAACACGGGCCACACACTGCAGCGAAGTATTTCTGAAGCGTACCTCCAGGTTTAAAAGGAGAAAACATCGACTAAGACGTTGTTGATGGAGAGGACCGATTGTTTACAGGGAATGTTATTTCCATCCCGGGTGACAAATGAGAATGATTCTGGGTAAACCTACTGCTCCTTTAACATAATACAAAATAAATTATAGCAAGTAAAATAGTTTATTCTTGAATAGTGACAGCATTTTTCAAAATTAGTAATAATTTATGAGGAACAAACATGTTTCATAAAAAATATATTAAAAGAAACAGTTTCCAACAAATTAATATAAAAACATTTTGACACAGTTGTGTAAAAAAAAAAAGAAGTGATTTTTGTATCTCTATCAAGGAGACTTGGTCACCAAATAGACTGATGTAAGGCCTTGTTATGTGGGCAACGCTAAACACATTTCTGCAAATTTCTTTTAAGTTAAACTGGCCCCGGCCGCACGCTTCTGCAGTAATTTTCAGTAAGCACTCATAAACAAATGTATTAAGAAATAAATTTAATTCAAAAGGGAGCAGAACCACCTCTTCTGTTGAATCAGTCCGTTACGATGATGTCTAAAAAGCAGCTGCCAAACATTTGTGCCCTCCTCTGTGCGGAGACATAGGTGTGACCCTACGACACGCGTTAATGGGTCTGCAGCGGGGAGGGACGCTTAGTTTCGACACTGTGGAGTCCAGGTGCCACGGGTCACATCAGCTGTGCACCTCAGAGTCTGTCCCTTTGCAGGGGTCAGGACCAGGAGAGCGTTTCCGCCGTGAAAACTTCAGACAGAGCAGGTCTCCTACTTCATTCATGTGGTGCAGCACCTGAAGGTGAAAAAAAAAAAAAAAAAGGAAAAATAGAGCCTTGACTCGGGTATATTTAAAGTAAAACACCTGATGTTGGTACATTTCTCTTGTGCGTTTACCTGGTCCAGCATCTCTCTGGTGTGCGAAGCGGACAAGCAAAACCGAGCTCGGGCCTCTGTGATCGGTGTGGCGGGAAAGCCAACCACTACCACGCCGATTTTTCTCGCCAGCATTTCCCGAGCAAATGCCCTAGTTGGCAAGAAAAATGCGTTAATCGTCCGTGCATCAATATCAATAATATCTGTATCATAACCCAACAGTAAATAGGGCTCTATGGTATAGCAGAGAAGCAACATCTCGCTATCATTGGGTGCAGCTCTTGCAAAGGGCGGTTATTGAACAGCTGTGGCTGTTCAATAACCGTGTTTTTTCAATAAAATAATATTGTTGCAACAGAAATTATGAGTTTAACATGCAGAAACCCAGAACTACAGCATACTAGAGCTGCACAATGAATCGCCTATATGTTGTTATTGGACTATCATTGTACTTAATATGAGTATCGCACACAGCTGCTTGGTCTACAATAAGTCTTTGGTAGCTATTTAATGACCAGGTATTCACACTCCTTATGTCAGTAACAGACTAGTTTGTTTTTTTTAAAGCAGTATAAATAGTATGAAAAGGTTGTCAAGTCATTAAGAAAGCAAAGCCAGGTATTTTCAAGCAGCATTTTCTTTAAATAAATCCTTTTCTGCTGAGTTGGAAGTCATTTATTTTACTTTTCCCCACTGGCTGAATAGCCAACGCGTTATCTGGGGTCTGAAATAGCAATAAAAACAAAGCAGAAATACACCTTTTAATTATTTATCTCAGGGATGCAAAGTTACGAAAAAGTGGGCTAATATTGAAATCTGAGATGAATATATTTACTGATATTAGGCTATATAAATGTCCCTACCCTTTCATCACTGCTCATAAATGACACCAGTGATGACTGTGCTCCTCTGCTTCGGTCACATGGCTTTTAACAACAGAGTCGCCACCTGAGCCCTGGAACTCCTGGTCCTCTGATTATGATTATGACATATTTAGTATGTCATAATTATTTTTTAATAGCTCTTTAACGTATTTTGAGGTTGTTATTCATGTCAAACCGGTGCTTGTGTTGAAAGGCGTGAATCGTGTGACACTGGCCTGTGCTGTGTTTGTGCGTAGGTAAGCGTTTAGGTGGACTTACACCACTTTGCCTGGCATGTAGAGCAGCACTGGGACCACAGGAGAGTCATCATCCCCGTAGATGATGAAGCCCATATCCTTCAGCTTGGCCCTGAAGTATCTGGTGTTCTCTGCCAACTGGCGGATCCGTCTAATGCCTCCAATTAAAACAAGGACATCACCAGATGTGGATGAGTAATGCAACAACTCATTGATTTTTCCCTGCATACTTCCAATTTCTCCCCCCGTGGGGAACAACATTTATTGTGTCTCAGTGTGTTGCAGTGGCATCTCCTCCAAACGTCCACACTTCCACCTAGGCCAATGTAACCTCAGGGTTCCTCCACATGTTCATCTGAGGCGTCACCCTTTTATGTTGACTTAAACAAAGGTTCACCATGAATTAATGCAAATATATTTCTCTACTGTGGGCTCCAAAATTTAAATTAAAAAATAAAACAAACACAAGCAAGGGAGGGAGAGAGGGAGACAGGAAGGAAGAAGGACAGGAAGGAAGATGGAAAGGAAGGAAGGGAATAAGAAAGGAGTGATGGACACAGAGGAAGGAAGCAAGGAAAGAAGGAAGGTTTGACACAGGAAGGAAGAAATGAAGGAAGGAAGGACAGACGGAAAGGAAGGAAGGTTGGATACAGAAAGGAAGGAAGGGAATAAGAAAGGAGTGATGGACACAGAGGAAGGAAGCAAGGAAAGAAGGAAGGTTTGACACAGGAAGGAAGGAAGGAAGGAAGGAAAGAAGGAAGGAAGGACAGATGGAAAGGAAGGAAGGTTGGATACAGAAAGGAAGGAAGGGAATAAGAAAGGAGTGATGGACACAGAGGAAGGAAGCAAGGAAAGAAGGAAGGTTTGACACAGGAAGGAAGAAATGAAGGAAGGAAGGAAGGAAGGAAGGAAGGACAGATGGAAAGGAAGGAAGGTTGGATACAGAAAGGAAGGAAGGGAATAAGAAAGGAGTGATGGACACAGAGGAAGGAAGCAAGGAAAGAAGGAAGGTTTGACACAGGAAGGAAGGAAGGAAGGAAGGAAGGAAGGAAGGAAGGAAGGAAGGAAGGAAGGAAGGAAGGAAGGAAGGAAGGAAGGACAGACGGAAAGGAAGGAAGGTTGGATACAGAAAGGAAGGAAGGGAATAAGAAAGGAGTGATGGACACAGAGGAAGGAAGCAAGGAAAGAAGGAAGGTTTGACACAGGAAGGAAGGAAGGAAGGAAGGAAGGAAGGACAGATGGAAAGGAAGGAAGGTTGGATACAGAAAGGAAGGAAGGGAATAAGAAAGGAGTGATGGACACAGAGGAAGGAAGCAAGGAAAGAAGGAAGGTTTGACACAGGAAGGAAGGAAGGAAGGAAGGAAGGAAGGAAAGAAGGAAGGAAGGACAGATGGAAAGGAAGGAAGGTTGGATACAGAAAGGAAGGAAGGGAATAAGAAAGGAGTGATGGACACAGAGGAAGGAAGCAAGGAAAGAAGGAAGGTTTGACACAGGAAGGAAGAAATTAATGAATAAAGGAAGGAAGGAAGGAAGGAAGATTGGACACAGAAAGAAAAGAAGAGGAAAGGAAGGAAGATACAAGGAAAAAAGAATGAAGGACACAAAGAAGAGAGGTAGGACACAAGGCAGGAGGAAACAATGAAGTAAAAGAAAGGACGAAACAAAAACTGGAGGACACAAAGGATAAAAGGAGGAAGAACAACAAAACAAAGCAAGGAAGGAAAGAAGGGAAGGACACAAGGAAAGAGGGAAAGCAGGGCAAGAAAAAAGGAAAGGAAAGTAGGGAGGGTGAAAGGAAGTCCTAAGAAAGTGTCTAAGCAAAGAGAGAAAGGAAAGACAGAAAGAGGGAAGGATGTAAGAAAGAACAACATTTAGATAACAGGATAGAGAAAAAAGTCAGGAAAATACAAAGATTTTTCAACACTTGTTTATTTTTCCATGTTTATCCAGACATGGAAAAGACTAAAGTTGAGTTCCGGGACTTTTCCAGGACCGTGTCGACACCCTGTACCCTTCCCCATAAATTTGTTCACGATCACAAATGGGTTGCAGCAGCAGCAGCGGCGGCAGCAGCAGCAGCAGCAGATGGTTCAGTTTTGTCTGCCTGACAGCGGGGTATACACGCTCGCTCGTTGCCAGAATGAGGGCTCACAAATTAGTAATGATGGATTTTTGCACAAAATTATTAACTGCCAGTGAAGCTTAGCCATGACTGAGGCTGAACGTAAACAATGCGTGAGCATCAGTCGCTCGGGATTTCAGATGACTATATTAGAAATCACATCAAAGGCAGCAGAGGCGCTCTGACCCCCCCCCCCCCCCCCCCCTTGAACAATGTGAATCGCCGGGGAGCCTGCTGCTCTGCGGCTGCAGCGGAGTCTGGCATGAGGCGGCCTTGGATCCCAGCTCGGTTTCCCTCTGATTACCTGGGAACAGATTGGCAGTTCTTTCAAAGAGATGTAAGAGAGCACTTTAAATCCCCTTATCTCAGCAAAACAAGAGAAAGAGAGGGGTGGCGAGGAGAGAGAGAGAGAGAGAGAGAGAGGGAAAAACATAACGTTCGGACAGCTGCCAAAAAAGCACAGGCCCCATTTTGTAAATTGCTCCTCTCTGCTAAGATCGAGGCCGCGGAGGTCAAAAGCCTGCTGCAAGACACAGAAATCCTACGAACAAAACTGCGCGGCTGTAGCTGGCTGTCGGACCAAAGCAAAACCAAAACAAGAAAAAAAGAAAGACGGAGAAGACAGGCGGCAAAGAGAAAGAGCTGTTGGAGGTGTTTTATTGTGCTGCAGCTCTCCCTGGGATCCCTCCCCTCACTAAGACAGGTCAAGACTGATTTCTCTGCAGCAGCCATTCCGCTGCGCTACGTCAGACGCAAGGCATGTCTGATTCAGAGCCAGATTAAAAAGTTGCTCATCTTTGCGTGGACCCACAGTATACCTCCACCAACGGAGGAGGTATGCTTTCTTTATTTTTATGTCTGTTCGTGTTTGCCCTACAGCGCACATGCTTTAGATGCTTTAAAACGTCACTGATTTACCATCACTGCCAGTGTGTCTTCCTTTTTTAAATACCTCTTCCAGCACAGGAGCTGCTTTAACTGGTCCAGTAACAGCCCCTCTTCCCTGTTCTCATGTCGATTTCAATTAAAGCAGAACCGTCTCAGAATTCATCACAAGGCTTAAATGAAAATGCTCATGGACTGCATGATTCCCCTTCTCCCTGCCATGGCAGAGCCGTGTAATTGCTTCCAGACTTTCTCACTGAGCAGCTGCTAGCGTTTTCCTGCAGGTCCAACTCCTAATGCTAACCCCGATGGTGTCCTCCAGATTGGGCTTGCTGTTTCTGCACCGAAAAGCAAACAATTGCAAATTGGAAAGAACAAGCGGGATGTATACGGAGAGCCATAACGGCGCTCAGAAAGCCGGGACTTTTCCTAATAGTGTCCTTTCTTTGAGTGAAATGCATTTTTTACAACTAAACTACACAACTGTTTATATCTAGACTCCCCCGTCGCTGGCAGATTTGCCAAATAGATACCAAGAGGTCTTGCTGATAGGTTTATGTATGAAGTGAATATTGTTCCATTATTGTTGCAAGCTGAAAACATGTTTTGTAAATGCAAAATTGAAAAAAATAAATAAAAATAAAAATCGATTAAACTGAAAACTTCTTAATCAAAAAATGCTTTGAGAGTAACTGTTTTTGTTTTTTTATAAAAAATATATTTAAAAAAAAAATAAAAAAATATATATATTTTTTATAAAAAAAAAATATTTTTATAAAAAAAAAATATATTTTTTATAAAAAAAAAATATATATATATTTTATAAAATCCGTATCTCTAGCCTAGCTTCTCTTCTTTTTTCCCACCCAACCTCTACTTTTTTCTCCCCTTCTCTCTCTTTTTTTTTCCACCCACCCCCTCTCACTCTCCTATTCTTTTTTTCACCACCTCTTTTTTTCTACTACTCTCTCTCTCCCTTTTCTTTTTTCTCCTTACTTTTCCCCCCGCTTTCATTTCCCTTTTTTTTTTTCCGCTTTTCTAATTTCCATTATTTTTTTTCCCTTCTGTTTTTCGCTTGCGTTTTAAATTGCGTTCTTTTCAAATTGCATTTCATAGCTCACGTTCTCCTCAGTTATTGCTCTTGACGCGCACATCGACCAATAAAAATGCCGTTGCTAACGTCCATGCAGACCAGGGGTCACCAACTGAGAGCTACTTCATCGGTACTGTGTCACACCAAGGGCTGCCAGTACTGACCTTTGAACTACAAGGATCAGCGCTGACCAATAAACATATTTGCAATGCTCTTTTTTTAAGATGTTGTAATATTTAAATCTATATGAATGCAAGTGTGATTACAACAGACTAGAATAACATTTTAGATGCAGCTCACTGGAGGGTTGTGCTAGTTTTAGAACGGGCTTGAGGACACCACATGTGGTCCTTGGGGGCTACCTGGTGCCCGCGGGCCCCATGTTGGAGACCCCTGATGTAGACCAATAGAAATGTGTCTTTGCTCCTCACTCCAGAGGAAAGCCCGCCCCCAGAAATGAAGAGAATGCAATCGGTAAAACTCAATCTGAAAAAGAGAAATTTGAACTGTTATGGCAAGACTTGAACTGCTGAAGTATAAAATGGACTGTGTACCACACTCGCTGATTTGCACATTTGTATCGTATCCTTATCCAGCATTATAAATGCTGCTCAACTCTTAGTCTCCAATATCACTGCTGCACTTTATCACTGTATGCACTCTGTGCATACAGAATGACAATAAAGAAAGTCTAAGTCTAAGTCTAAGTTTGGAAAAAAAAGAAATTAAAAACTTAAATCTGAAAAAAATTTACATTTTAAACAACAAATAAAATCTGAGAAAACAGCAAAGTTACTTTCAAAACTTTTTACTGAAGTTTTTCCAAGTTTAATTTCTGGATTGTATTTTTTTTTTTTAATTTCCATTCACAAAACGTGTTCTTTGCTTGAAACAATAATGGAAGACAATTCACTCCATATTTACTTACTAGTACCCTTTACACTTCTACACATTTGCATGGCACAGCCAAGACTTCTGTGTATTTAGTGTAATGTTATACAACAGACATGACACAAAGAAATGCAGAATTGAGGAACAGGAGGTAATTAGGGGGTAAAACTGGCAATGACATGTCTGTCCCCCGAAACGACAGGCCCAGCAGCAAAGAGGTCTAAGGTAGCCTGTGAGGAGCTGCAGAGATCCACAACTCAGGTGGGGGACTCTGTGGACAGGACAACTATTAACTGTGAATGCCACCGTTTCAGCCCTTAAAGGCAGTGTCATCAATGTCATCTTTGAAAGACAGCCAACCATGATGGGAACAGAGGAAACATGTGGAAGAGGGAGCTCCGGTAAGATGAGACGAATAAGGATGTTTAACACATTTAAATGTGTTAGAACGGTCCAGTCAAAGTCCAGACCTGAATCTAATTACAAGTACGTGGCAAAACTTGAAAATCGATGTTCGCAGATGCTCTCCATCTGATCCGTCTGAGTTCGAGATTTTTAGAGAAGTTGAATTAGTAAAAACGTTTGCTAGGTATATAAATATACCTATACCTGTATAGGTAAAAAAAAAAAAACAGAAGACTCAAAGGACCGAATAAAAATGCACCGCACCCTTTCTACATTTTTAAAACCAGGTAACATTTACTTTGTGTTGGTCTTTAACACAAAATCCCAGTAAAATACATTCAAAAGTCTAACGTGTCAAATTGTGACAACGTATGAATGCTGTGTCATCCTTGGTGGGGCGTCTGGGTACGGACCCCTGGAAAGCAAAAGCCCTAACACTGTCAGAGACTTACCCTCTGTGCTCCCGTCTTTTCCCATGATGCACTTCATGGCGCGTGTGACCTGCTCTGTGATTGCAGGGGACATGGCTGAGGCGTATACCGCGCTGTGAGAATGACTGCGCAGGTAGTCCACCAGCTCCTGGAGGGGGGACACAAGCAACCAGGAGAGACGTGTCCACTTTTAATCACTGGGAAAACGCTGCCTTGGTAATCCCAAAATATACAGAAACCTCACAATTCAGAGCCCACGTACAGGACTGTCTCAGAAAATTAGAATATTGTGATAAAGTTCTTTATTTTCTGTAATGCAATTAAAAAACATGAAATGTCATACATTCTGGATTCATTACAAATCAACTGAAATATCGCAAGCCTTTTATTGTCTTAATATCGCTGATTATGGCTTACAGCTTAAGAAACCCAAATATCCTATCTCAAAATATTAGAATATCGTGATAAAGTATACTAGTAGGCTATTCAACTAATCACCTTGAATCGTCTAATTAACTTCGAAACACTGCAGGGTTTCCTGAGCCTTGAAAAACACTCAGCTTGGTTCAGTAAACTAAATCACAAGTATGGTAGTGGTTAAGAGACGACATCAGATTCTCACAGTAACTGGTGTACTGACCATGGCATTACTGTCCTTGATTGGCCTGCCAATTCCCCTGACCTGAACCCCATAGAGAATTTGTGGGGTATTGTGAAGAAGAAGCTGAAAGACACCAGAGCCAACAATGCAAATGAGCTAAAGGCCGCTATTGAAGCATCCTGGGCATCCATAACACCTCAGCAATGCCACAGGCTGATTGCCTCCATGCCACGCCGCATTGATGCAGTAATCTGTGCTAAAGGATTCCCAACCAAGTACTGAGTGCATTAATGGACATTTTCAAATGTTTGATTTTGTTTTGCTGTTATAATTATTTTTTTTTACTTGGTCTGAGGAAATATTCTAATATTTTGAGATAGGATTTTTGAGTTTTCTTAAACTGTATGCCATAATCAGCGATATTAAAACAATAAAAGGTGTGCGATATTTCAGTTGATTTGTAATGAATCCAGAATGTAGGAAACTTCATGTTTTTTTAATTGCATTACAGAAAATAAAGAACTTTATCACAATATTCTAATTTTCCGAGACAGTCCTGTATAACACAGAGGACTTGCAGTTCTTTTTTGTCGCCACCAGAGAGCGCTGATGTATACTGAAAAGTGGTCGAAGCAGCTCAGATCTTTTCTCTGTCACCAGAAGGAACCTGGCCCTGACTGCGATGTAGCCCTGGACCCTTTCCCCCGTCTCCAGCTCCCAAACGCAGAGCGGAGCGATGACAGAACCAGCCTGAATGAGGATTGTCAGGCTCATTATTCTGAAGTGTCAGCAGGAGATTAATTCTGCCAGCGGCTGACAGGTGGGAGAAGCCCAATTTCAGGGAGCTGACTCGGTGGAGGCTCCTGGGGTGAGAAGACGCGAGGAAGCGGGGCCTCGGCTCTACGGCGGCGAGGTGATGACACGCAGCCGGAGATGATGTCTGGCCACCGTTTCCGCTCGCCGCCATCTGTCCCAACCGGGCGGCTGCGGCGGCTGAGGCTTCCTCGCACACACGGAGGGAGGGGGGGGGGGGGGGGGGTGGGGGATTTTAGTGGAAATGTTCAAACGAGAGGAGGGGAGCTCTGGAACGACCCGGCATCTGTTTTTGTTTAAGGCCAGAGGTTTTTCACAGCTCTGTGGTCCCGCAGGATTTCGGGGGAGCCGAGATAAGCGAGTTAGGAGAACATGTCTGAGATCCATCTCATGCCTGGGGGCTCGCAGCAACAACTCGGGGGTGTTTCCCGAAGCCACACGGCGGCCACAGCGATGGCGTGGCGCACTCACTCATAAAGCCCCCGGAGCGAGAGAGCGGAGCTAAGCAACTTTGGTTGAAAACTACTTTAATGTTCATAACTCAACCAGGTTATGGAATCAGATTAATCAGCTATTACTTGGAGTGGCTTTCATGTGGTGAAGGAACTTTTCAGGGTGTTTTAAAGCTGCATTTCCTTTAAATTTTTACAGTTAATATTTACTGAAAGAAGAATTAAGTTTTCAGTTTTCGGCGGCGCAGTTTACTAAAGGTTGGAGAAGAAAATCAACGCCTACTTGCTATTAAACTGCAGTAATCAAGACCTACAAACTTTACAAATAACACTATTTGGTGTGCTCCCTGGTTCGAATCCCACGGGCAGCCACTCTGGGTCCCTGAGCAAGAACAGGCCCCAGAATGCTGCTCACACTGGGTCCCACTGCTCCCTGAGGGATGGGTTGAATGCGGAGCACACGTTTTTTTATTGGACTGTCCAAAGTTGCAATAATGAAGATTATTAAAAGTATTTTTTAAATCCCACAGTGTTTGCTGAATGAGAGTTAGAATGGGGCGAAACCTCGCTCCTAAAACAACTGAAGGGCGGTTTGGATCGCTTTTCTCACTTAAAAAAATTAAACTCATTTGAAAAGTGCATTTAGTAATTACACTGCAAAAAAGGGGATTACAAGCAATTACATTTTTCTTGAAATGAGTGTAGTTGTCCTTGATTTCAGCAGGCAGGTTTAATTGATCTGCTAATGGAATAAGATTTTTGCACTTACAACAGGAACAACTCTTCTCCGTCATATCATGTCAAGTCCAGGACATCTAATTATTTTATTTTAAGGGTCAGAATACCACTGGCAGATAATCTTATTTACCTGCTCAAAGTAAGGGTAAATACACTCATTTCAACAACATTTCACTTACTTTTAGTTCCGTTTTTGCAGTGTACTCAGGTATTCAGATCTGTTTGACTTTTTTACGTGAAACAGAGGAAATCTGCGGTTGGCTCCTTTCTCGGCTCTGCCTATTTCGTGACTTCTCCTTTTTGAGTGAAGACCAGGTTTGGACTTGAGGGTAATTGAATAATGCGCCGTACACCCTCTCTGCTGAAGTGAATTATAAGGAGCTTGGGGTGCATTTATTTTTGGTCCTCTCATAAAACAGCTAAAAGATGACTGTTTTCCAGAGGAACATGTGCAGAGCCTTTTCTCGGTCAGCCCGTATCCACTTAACGCAGGATTTGGGGCGCTTCGCCACAACAACAAATATCCTTTCTCTCTCCTTTCCTGCCTTTTCCTTTCAAGAGTTTACAACCGCCAGCTGTCAAACCAAGGCAGCACGTTCATACTTCAAACATCATCGTGCTTGTTAAAAATCATCCCGTTAAATCTGGAGCGCAGTTCCGATGCGTGCCACAAGAAGGGGCTGGCCCCCGGCCAGCTTTACCTTCTTATTAAGGCAGAGCAGGACCGAGCTAACATAAGGCGGGGAAAGGAAGGGTCCATTTTTAAGAGCTTAATTCCAACAACAAGCCTGTTTCCTTGCTTTCTAATCAACAGCCTTGAAACCAGTGCGGTTATGTACCAAAGTGTACTTTTTAATAGAGTCAAAAGGATAAAAAAGACCCTGACTTCCAGCTTATTGAACATTTGTTGAACATATGAGGCCTACAAAAAAAAAAAAAAAAAAAAAAAGGCACAGCCGTGGTGTTATATACCATCCAGTGCCATCTGTTCTTAATACCTGCTGCAACTAATTCTTAAAAATTGCCAATTGTTTATAGATAATAATTTGCATTGCTTTATCTGGCTTTAAAGCGGGATTAGTGGTGTTTAAACACACTCGAGAACGTGTCAGCTTAGCTATCGGATCCTCTGTAATGAGAACCAAAGGCTATTGGAATGGCTTCAGTGTGATTAATCTCATCTACATGGTAAAATCTATCCTGACCCCATTTGAGTCCGAATTGATCAGCGACCAGACTCATTTCAGCTCGAGTGAACAATGGCGTGTTTACTGCAGCGTTTTCCGAGCGCTCTCTTTCATAAAACAGCTGAAGGGATGGCTGAAGTGAGAGGAAGAGGAAGAAACCTTTCTCCCTGCGATGTAGCCTCCGGCTCCCCCGAAGCTCTTCGTGAAGGTCCCCATCATCACGTCCACGTCGGCCGCGTTCACGTTAAACAGCTCGGTGACTCCCTTCCCCGAAGGCCCCACTGCGCCGATGCTGTGGGCTTCATCCAGGTACAGGTAGGCTTTGTACTTCTTCTTCAGGGCGATGATTTCAGGCAGCCGGACCACTGACCCCTCCATGCTGACAACAGACAGAAACTGAGTCATTAGCGTCAAAAAGTCAAAACAACTCGACTTTTGACGTCTTGTACTGGAACGTGTGCGTCCACTCATGAATGTAATATTGTTTTGGGGTCTGTAAGGATGCATTTGAACACTTCTTTTTTTTTCTGTGTAAAACTGCCAGACAACAAATAACTCCTATGAATATTAAAAAACAAGGACTGACCGCACACGGTTGCATTTATTGCGGGTTCCCTGTGTAATCCACACATGGCCAAAATCATGCAAAACCATCTCAAATATAGACATAAACCCACGAGAGAATCTGGGGAAATGTCCTGCATCAAGCTGCTGGTCTGCTTTTGGATCGATATTTGACCGCTCCGGTCATCATTCACGGCGGCTGGTTTCCTGGGACGGCCCCGGCTTTTGATGACAGGCCATCAATGTTTAACAGGCGATCAGGTGGAGTTTTCAGAAAGGCCATCTGAGACGGATGATTTGTCCAAATTGTTTCGATGTCTGGCAGGGATCTTTGTCTCGGTCCGGCCCAAACTGTCCTCAGCCCAGAAATGAGCAGGACTCCAGCTGATTAGAACCTGGGTGCCACTGCGAAAACCTGTTCACTGCAAAAAGGGAACTAGAATTAAGTGAAATTTTCTTGAAATCAGTGTATTTTTCCTTGATTAGAGCAGGTAAATAGGACTATTTGCCAATGGAATAAGATTTTTGCACTTAAAATAAGAGCAATTCACGTCCATCACCTTATTTCAAGTGCAGGGTATCTAATTATCTTATTTTAGGGGTAAAAATGCTCATTCAATTGGCAAATAATCTTATTTAGCTCTTCAAATAAAAAAAAATATACTAATTTGAAGAAATTTTCACTCACTTTGGTTCCCTTTTTGCAGCGTTCCACCGTCCCTTGTGAGACCGGCTTGACATCCCAATGAACCGAGAGGACGTCAAAACAGACGCTTTCAGGCTCCACCGAAATGTCCAGCACAACTGGTTTTGCATCAGATAAACCAAGACGAGCTCCTGGAACAGCCGAGATGTCAACTCTACTGATAATCTGTGGACTGAGCCTAAAAGCCAAAGCTCGAACCAGGAAACCAAGATAGTTGAAATGAACTGCACCGTTTCAGATATTAAGAGCAGTCAAACATCCAGCCAGAATTACAGCGGACGCTTGTTGACGGCAGCTAAAAGCACGTTGTTTCATGTTAGTATGGTACCTGTGGAAATGAAAGGTTAACATAAGCCTTTAAAAGATCCAAGTGAATATAACATTCATGCCCGTGAGGAGCTGATGGAAACTTTTTTCTTTGCCAGAACTGCATATTGCTTGAGCTGATGCAGTTTTTCAAAGATCTTTCTGCAGCCATTTTTTTTTTTTTTACTCTTCCCTGTCATCCTTCTCCCACTTCTTCCTCCCCTTCTGATGGAAACCTTTTAAGGCTACAAATAGACGGAATAAGTAATTATATAGCTGGGGAATTGTAACAATCCTTGACCTGCTATGCTTTCTTTGGCTGAGCCTTGCAGCCCGAATGATAGAAGACAGAGCCGAACCAGGAGCGTTGTGGACATCAAAGGCGAGACGGGGGGATAGAGCTAAAGTCTCCTTATCCAGGCCTTTTGATGTTCCAGGGAGGTGAAAGATGGAGCACTCGTTCTTCCGGAGCTGTACGGAGGACGAGGCGTTTTGCTCTCGCGTGTGAATCACGCGGCACGCGTTGATCAAGGCGGCGTAATAAAGTCAAATAAGATGTTGCTTTCTCTTTATTGGGCTTGCTTCCATGTTTAAGGCTTTGCCTCATTGTTGCAGTGTGCTGACAGTTAAGGGCAAAACGAGGCAAAATAGGAGAAAAAAAAGACACCATGTCAATAATAAACAGCTGGAGCTGGGGGTTCAGCCAAGTCAATCTCAGTGGCTCCATTTGGCCTTGAATTGGAGCTAATGAGCAGATGGAGAGGGTCACTAAGACTCGGGATATAGCTCAGCGCCAGAAAGAGACACACAATACCTCTTCCCTTCTTCCCGGTAATCACACTCTACCCAGCCAGACACTCATCCACCTGCCAGCGCACATACAATCAATTATTCAAACAGTAGGAAGGGAGGCAAATGAGAACGAGAGAGCGTCACAGGGGTGTCTAAGAACAGGCTCACCTCGGGTTAGGAATAAAGATTTTTACCAGATTCTGCTAAAGACCCCTTGCTTAAAAAAGACTGATAGTCATAGCATTTAAGATAATAAGAATAAGCTATGAGATAAGCCGCAGTCTGTATGGCTCACCTGTAGATGCCCTCCACCATGATGAGGATCTTTTTCCAGGGTCTGTGGGTCCGAGGCTGCCCGGAGCAAACCGCCTCTCGTAGCACCTTCTCCAGACTGTGCATGTCTGAAAGACACACACACGTAAAAGAACGAGTGAGTAAAGCCACCCTGATTAATCCACACCGTAATGATATTTAAAAATTATTCCATATTAGGGCAGTAGAAACTAATCTCAAAGACCATAACATGTCACACAGCGCATAGCAGAAGTATTCACACGCTCTGGTTGGATGAGATCCAAATGTAGCTTTTTACATTCAAAACACTAATTATGACAGAAAAGACCCACTTCATGCCCCCTGTACCACCACTCCCAGTGTAAAACCTGGTGGTGGCAGCATGATGCTGTGGGGATGCTTTTCTTAAGCAGGGACAGGGAAGCTAGCCTCGTGAGACCATCCTGATCTCGCGAGCTTTCATGGTTTAACTCGCAGATCAGTCTGGCTACTCTCCGTTAAAGAAAATTTGGAGCCGTTCACCAAACGAACGTCCAATCAGCGTTGGCGTTGAGGTGTGACGCAACGGGAAGCGCGTCAGTTCAGTCTAAACAACATGGCGGCTTCAGCCGATGAAACTAGCGTTAGCGTGGCTATCGAGCAAGTTTTATCGGAATTACAGAGTATTTCTCTGCTGAGCTAACGAGCCTTTACCTGCAGCAGCAAGAGTAGCTTGGCTTGTGGTTGTGTTTTCGTCGTCGCACTGTTACGAGCGACGACGAATCTGATTGGTTTATTTGGCCCGTCTATCACCAACATAGGCCAATCAGCTAACCAGTATTTTCGCCCCTTCCCAAATTTACTTCAACGGAAGGTTTCCAGATGGATATGCGGAGCAGATCTATCTGGCGGAGTCAGGTAACAAAATACTCATTCTATTGGCAGATAATCTTATTTACCCGCTCAAATCAAGGACAAGCGCACTAATTTCACGAAACTTTTACTTATTTTTAGTTCTGTTTTTGCAGTGTATATATTCCTGTTTTTCAGGTTTTATCCTAGTTCATCTTTGTTTTGCTCTATAACATTTTAAAATAGATTTTTGAGTAATTTGTTTTCTTTACTTAAAGCCTTACCTTAATATTTTCTCTTCTAAATCCCTGTGATGGTAATCCAAGTGTTTATGAGACCATTGAGGGGTCTGTCATCTCCCCCTAGCAACTTTCTGTGTGCAGACCTGGAATAGAGCGTTTACAACAGTGCTATTTTTACCTGTAGGGGGCGCGCCACTCGAAAATTACTTGGTATGGCTTTAAGTGTTGTAGATTTCCAGAATTTTTACAACTCTATTATTTTTTAAAATGTGCCTCTAAAGTATCCTAATTTCTGATTGCAAGTCCTGAGATATAAATTTTATATTTTATTCTAGTTGTCTAAAATTATCATGGTGCTATTTAATTAGTTTACTGGCTTTTGGTGGGCTAGTCGGTGATGTTTGGCCTGTTAGCACTTTTAATAAACTCTAATTAATTAACTAATTGACCAAGGCAGAAGTTCTCCTCCCTGCAGAACTAACCACTGTAAACAAGCAGTCAAAGTCTGGAGCAAAATCTTATTTAAAAAGAAAAAAAAAAAAGAAAAACAATCTTTAGATGCCCAAAGCCTTCCCCAAAAGACTTGTGGCTTTAATTGTGTTGAACTGTGGTTACACAAAGTAGAGAACCCGAAAACAAGATTTTACTAGATTTTTACTTGTAAACATTTTTTAAAATCATGTATGATTCTCTTTCCAGTTCATAACTATGCACCACTTTGTGTGGCCTGTAACTGACAATCTTTATAAAATACTTTTGGGTTGTTTTGGTTGTACGTTGTAGAAAAACTTAAGGGTTATATTAATACTCTTGCAAGGCACTGTATGTAGAAAGAAAACAATAATGATCCCTTCAACAACTGAATGAAAGTAATAAGAGGAAAAACCTTTGCACTCTTGCATATCTGAGGTTTCTGTCCAAATTACACACTGAGCTTAATGGATACTTTTAAAAAGGTAACATGGTGTAAAATCCAGACTAAAATGTCAGCTCTTCCAAATGAATTTCTTAGATTTCTTTTTTAAAACATATGGGAAAGTTTTCACAATCTTCTGCTACTATTCACCAGATGGCAGTATACGACCAGCTCTAACTCTCCTGATCTTTCCATATTTAAAATCTAACTCCAGTCCAGCCGTGAGCAGCGGAAAAAAAAAACAAGCTGCCACAGCCAACAGTCTGTCTAGATGATCGATATTACTGCCTCCACGCAGACACAGGTTCATTTAGGAGACAGCAGATGCTCTGCTGCCGCTAATATCCCCCTCCTGAAGCGCAACAGACCCCGAATGCATCCGGCGCCGCTGAAATCCACGTGAAGGAGACCGGACCGCAGATAATTTTACGGTATCACTCTGATTTAAGATAAGCTCTGATCCGATACGAGTCGTCGTGCGGCTAGCTGCTTATCTTCCTGCTCATTGGACATGCGCTCACAGTAGCGAATATCCATAAATTGCTACTGTACGTCTTTGATTCTCCCTCAGAGTTGAGTTAATGCGGTTATTTTTTAATAAGCATTAAATACATACACATATCAAATGGAAAAGAAGCAAAAAATATATATATATATATAAAAAAAAAAAAGGGAAAATGTCATCGCAGCTTCTTATAAACAAGCAGGGATGTTGCTGGACTGTACAGACCAGTTCACCCTGTCTGTTGCATGTTTAACCCCGTCTGCTAAACATGCAAATCGTAAACATTCCAGCGCCTGGGAACGTGCACACACACACATGCACTAAAAAACTGACATAGGGAAAACGTGACTGTATTTCTTGCGAACTTCTAACCCGGTTAGAGGTAATTCTAATAAACGAGGGCTCGGGTAGTCCGCTGCTGAAGGCTTTATGGCGAGGGGGGGTGTGCTGCTCCGATGCCTGAGGCTCCTTCGCCTTTGGACAGGCCTTGGGGGTCTGATTGGTGGAACTAGAACTGACTGAGCTTGCACCTGTCAGGATGCATTTGCTGCTAAAGGACTAGCCCATTTGTGGTGTTCTGTTTGTGTTCTGTCCAGAGATAGGTGGTGTGTTTTCCAGGGAATCCTACTTCCACCGTGAAGGCTGGTTGTTGTTGTTGTTTTTTTCTCAGAAAACGGACTTTAAGCAAAACAACATAACTAAATATATAAGATGTCTAGTAAAAGCACTCAAGTCCCTTGAATTTCTTTCCTATTTCCTCACATTTAATGAAAAACCTCAGTGTATTTTATCTAATAGACAAACACAAAGTAGCACCTCATTACTGTGTGGAAGGAAAATTATGCGTGGTTATTACAATTTAAGAACATCTAAATTGTGACCAGCATTTCGTATTCAGAATATTTTACTCTTAACGAGCTTGGCCTCAGAAGTCACCCAATTAGTGGATGAAGCCCACTTGTGTGTAACTTAATCTCAGCACAAGTACAACTCTTCTGTGAAGGCCTCAGAGGTTTGTCAGAGAACATTAGTGAACAGACAGCGCCATGAAGACCGAGGAACAACAGCAGACAGGTTCAGGGATAAAATGTGCGGAGAAGCTCTGGAGGAGCTACAGAGATCTGCAGCTCAGGCGGGAGAATCTGTTGACGAGACATCTGTTAGTCGTACTCCACTCCTCAAAGCACGCCTTCACAGTAACATGGCCAGAAGTCATTTTTGGAAGAAAGCCATAAGAAGGTGTGCTTGCGGTTTGCCACAAGCCTTGCAGGGGATTCTGCAAACATGTGGAAGGTGGTGCTGTTAATGCGGTGTTGTCTGCATGTTACAGTGTTGTCTGCATGCAAAACCCCCATTCATCCATCCATTTCCCCACCGTGAAAAGGAGAGATGGCAGCATGATGCTGTGGGGAGGCTTTATCCAGCAGGGACAGAGATGCTGCTCAGAGTTAAGATCTGTTACAGGCTTTAAAACACTTAAGTTTGGAACGTGGGTTCATCTTCCAGAGCCAAAACGTCCACAGCCATACAGTTTAATAACCAAGTATATTCTCGCATAAGACTGGCCCAGTCAAAGCACGGATCTGTGGCCAGTCTGTGGAAATGAATGTTCACAGACGCTCTCTGTCAACACTGGTTGAGCGTGAGGCAGAGAAGGGCAGGCAAAAAAAATCTTGGTCTCTAGATTTTGCAGACTACATACCAATTGAAATCACCCTTTTTTTTAATTCCTGTTTGTGAAAGGTTTGCTAGAGCTGCAACTAACAATTATTTTAATAATCAATGAATCGACAAATTTTTTCTCATTTCCATCTCTTTTTTCCAACTTGAACATTTGGACTGACGGAGCAAATAAGCGAAAACAAAAAAAGAAAAAAAGACATGTTGCTACTCAGGTGTTCTGTTACAATAATATTAGAAAAGAAATTGCTTCAAATAAAAAACGTTATGTTGACCAGACTGTTAGTCAAACATTTATTAGTCAATGGTGTCTATATGAACAGCGCAGTTATTCAAAAAGGGACTTGGGGAAACTTCTGGAAAAATCGCCGACCCTCGCTTTAAGGCTGAGTTCTAGTTGTGCTTCATGGCGCCGCCCATGACTCCGCTCACAGCCCACGAGCCAAGCGCTGTCGGGGGTTTCCTCACTTTGAAACGGAACAAACGTGAGATATTGTAACGACTTACCCTGCTGCTGAGCTCCCATCGCCCTCGTCAGTGACTCCATGTTGTTTCGGCTCCTGCATCATCACTGCGGTGCTCTCGTGCCAAGTCAAATCTCACATGTTGCTGATTTTTTTGGTTTTGAGGACTTATTTTTATTCTCTGTGTCGTCATTTACAGAATTTATTACAAAAAAAAAAAAAAAAAACGTATTTGAAAATTCTGCCCCGCTTAATTTATGTCGCTCTGCAGCCAGTCAGGACTGGTAAACGGCTCCGCGACATGGCGACCTATGCATTAATCGCGAGACACAACGACTCGATGATGAAATTCGTTTTTAATTGTCGATTTTTATTGATTTTATCGATTTGTTATTGCAGCCCTAAAGTTTGCAAACCATGCGTCTTTTTTCTACTATTTCATGTTGATCCATCATGTATTAATAATAATAATAATAATAATAATAATAATAATAATAATAATAATAATAACAAATAGTCGTTTGAAGCTTTAACATCACTGTAACTGGGGAGATTCGAGGGATATTTACACTTTTCCAACTCATTGTATGTAACTAGTGTTTTTTTTTTTTGGATCCTTTTTGCTGCTGGTTGATAAAACCTGTTTATAACTCTAAACATACTTTTATACAATACAAATACAATACTCCTCTCTAAATCTGCACATCTTGTAAAGGAAAATAATGGGAACAGCAGAGAAGAACCAAGCAGGAAAAGCTTTGCTCTGACAACATGATTGTGCTTATGGTCAAAGTACGTTGCCCTCAGTGATAAAACACACAAGGAAAGAGTCTTATTGCAATGTGGATCTCACCTGCTATGAATTGTGCGACACGTGAAAAGAGACTGTAGATGAACTTACTGTTGTGTTTGAACACCCGAATCGTAGCTCCCGACAGTCTGGCCCCCAAGATCAGAGATGTGTGATTGAGCTCGTCGCTCACTATCAAACAACCCTGCGAATCAGCAAAAAGCCACAGTGAGATTCCTCAAAAACATCCGTGCAAACCTGATTTTAATCTTTGATTATTGATAAGAAGGCAACTTTTACATCGCCGTGTGAATAGTTCATGTAGTTTCATAAAAGAAAAAAATCAACTAGATTGCCAACAGTTGATGGGTGAAAACTGCAACCATGTGACCGACCTAATGCATCTGTTCTTTAAGAGATTGCTTGGGTTTTATGCGTTTAGGCATAAAAAAAAAAAAGCAATCCTGTTATGCAAATTAGTTTTTTTTTTTTCGAGTAAAAAGGATTCTCATGGCCAATTACTCGTCAACTCTTTCCTCTTCTTTTCCCTCTCTCATTTATGTCTTAATCACAGTCTTTCATGTCCAGGTTCCCCCTGCACAGAATGTATGGACATTGTCTACACAAGACCCCCCCCCCCCCCCCCTTTAATGCTTGATAACATTTTTATCAGCTGATCTGTTATAATTTCTTTATAGAAAATATGATGCTTCATATTCCATAAAGATCTGCATGCAAATTAATTCAGTTATTCCATGAAATTCTCTCCAGAGCATTAGCATATATAACACTGAAGCGCTGAGCATTAATCAGAATAATGTCGTAAGGGGTGGGGGGGGTGGGGGGTTGTGTTGACACCGACTCGGTGACAGATACGCTCCGTATGTCCCGGGGTCAGGCTGGTCCACCAACAGCTGTCACTCTAATGTTACTCTGCCTGCGCTGGGAGGCCTGTCCAGGCTCACGCTGTCCCTGTAGGACAGCGCTGGCAGTGAGGCTTGACCCCCCCCCCCCACGGCAGACATCACAGGGTTAGCGACAGAGCCGCAGCCTAAAGGGGCCGCTGCGAGTCCTGGGCTGCATAAAACGGGCCTGTTCTCATCACTTAAACCGTCAACCCTCCTTCTTTTTCCTCCTGTCCGGTCGAATCGCAGAGACCCCTGCCTCGCGTTGCCGCTGGTTTCTGTCAGCTCCGCTCGGAGCAGGCGGGGCGTGCCAAGAGGCCAGATTATGGGTAGCGGGACCCTTAAGTGGCGCTCATAACAAAACCTGCCCTTACTTGTCTTGAGTGCTTGAAAGCAGACATTTAAGCCCAGAACCTCCTTGTCTGGCTACTGTAAGGTTCAATTAGGATTTTAATTAACTGATGTGGTCAGGAATTTAGGTTTTTATTAATTTAGTTCTTATGTCAGACGGGAACAAGAGCTCGGCTAATTGCATTAACGTCCACCGTGCTTCACTCGGTGAGTGCGAAAAGCGTGTAGAATCGCGTACCTTCCCCACGAGCGCGGGGATGTTCATCGAGTTGGTTGCGAAGCCCATCCCGAATATCATGGAGGACTCGACTCCAAGGAAGTCGGCAACCAGTTCTTCCAGCTCCTCGTGTATTTTCAGGTTACCTGCAAGATGGAAAACACAGAAACTTGAGTCTCTCGCCGTGCATAAAGGCTGCGTTACAGAAAAGCCTGCAAAGGGGCGAGGTTATCGTCGGCCATTGCAACAGCGATCTCGGTTGGGATTTTTTTTTTTTGCTCTTCATCCGTTGTTACAGTCCTTCCAACTGTCTCTGTGTGGCCATGAGCGTCTTGGTCTCCACCAAAGTGAGACTCCATCTCGCAGCATGGCCCATTATTAGCACGCAGAGTGCGATTTCTTAACACTTGGACTAAAATAACCAGCAGACATTGCTTTCCAAACATACCAAAGCGTTATTAACATTGTGCACTCTTGGTATTGCATTGAGATTATTCATGAAACTCATTTTTTTCCGCCATCTTTGTGCATGCAGGCATTATCAGAGAGGGCGTTATTCCTTGACGTTCTTGTTGACATTTCTCTAATTGTCCAATCTAAGTTTTTTTTTTTTTTTTTTTTTTTTTTTTTTTTACAGATGATAACGTCTCCTCCAAAAGCAAAAAGGCCCGAACACAAACCTCTGGATCAGCTCGCTCTCTCTCTCTCTCGATTTTGACTCATTTCTTGTAGATTCACGACGTGACAAACTTGGAACTTGCAGCTCCCCTCATCTTTTTTTTTTTTTTTTTTTTTTTTTTTTTTCCCCCTCTTTCACCCAAGCTAATCTCAGAATAGGTCCCGCAAGGTCGAAAATGATTCTGTTGGACAATATGAGGCTGAAACAGTTGGTGATAAACCAATATGGCAGGTGGGGACCAGAATTCATTTTTGTGCTAATGTGCCATCTGACACGGTGTTTCTTTCATTCTGAGCACAAAATAAGACATTTTTAGGTGGCTGCCTGCGTGGCCATCTGTTACGTGGAACAATTATAGTCACAGTGTCGGGATACAGGGCTCAACGGCTTATATGAAGTAGGCTTTAATTATGTTGCAGTGCCTCGCAAAAAACTATTCACTCCCCTTGAAATTTTTCAGGTATTGTCACATTGCAACCACAAACTGTAACCTATTTTAATTAGATTTAATATGACAGACCAGGGTTGGTAGTGCTATTGCCTTGCAGCAACACAGTCCTTGGTTCTTGGGCTCTTTCTGCATGGAGTTTGCATGTTCTCCATGTGTATGTGCGGGTTCTCCCTGGGTACTCCTGCTTCCTCCCACAGTCCAAAGACATGACTGGTAGGTAGGGCTGAACGATTTTGGAAAATAATCTAATTGCGATTTTTATTTCTTAATATTGCGATTTAATGCGATTTTTTCCCCCAGTTTAATTTATCATGTCTTTTTAAACATATACAAACAACAAATCATTTTGTTTCCTCGCCATGTGGATTAGTTGCTAACACACCCGCAGCATCTAAACTCAAAGCAGTAATGATTGCGTTCTGTCTACAATATATTTCAACCAAAATTGCAATTTTGACTTTTCTCTGCATTAACCACAAGCAACAAAAATGGCCTATAAATAAAGATGTTCGTAAACAAGAACTATTTAAAACAAGAACTTTTAATGTTTCTATTAATCAGAATATTGTTCAAGAGAACAGCTTTTAATTTAATTGGACATCAATCCTTGTTGAACATAAAGTGCAACCAACAAGCAAGTCTATGTATTAAACTGATTGACCTGTAGTTAATGCTATGTATGATTATATAAACTCTAAAAGTAATACAATTAGATTATCTCACTGCTGCAACTGTCTTCACTTCCATGTGGAGGCAAACCCACTTTAAACATTTTACCAACACCTAATGGACGTGTCTAACTCCCTAATTGTTACATAGCCAAAAATTACAGACTCTGCGATTTGGAAATTGCGTTTTTTTAAATCGTGATTATATTGAAAATGCGATTAATTGTTCAGCCCTACTGGTAGGTTAATTGGTCTTTCTAATTGCCCTTAGGCAACTTTGTGTGGTTGCAATGCGGCAAAACACGAATAGGTCCAATGAGTGTAAATACTTTTGCCAAGCGCCGTGTGTTCTGCAGGTATGATGCAAATTTGCTAAAAAAACAAAAACAAAAAACAACATACCAATACACTCAGCGTGTGTCGTTACATTTGCAATAACAAGAAATAACACAGGTGACCTTCTGCAGAGGGAATAAAAAAAAAATGAATAGTAATAACGCAGAATTACGGAGTCTTCATTGCATGTGCACGGCATGCTAATCGCGACGGTCACAGCCAACAGCAGTCATTACCGCACAGGGCAGGCGTTAAACGCTAAAGCTGACAGACGTTTCAGGCAGGCCAGGAAAATGGAAATCTGAGCGATGAGCATAAAAACTGCCATGAAGCGAGCCGGCTCTGTCTTCATGGCGATTCCCATTCGGTGCTTTCCATCAGGCCACGCGCCAAGGTAGATCGATTCTTACATTTCCTCGGCCGCTCAAGCACACGGGCCCGTGCCTGGGTGCTTTGCACGTGCAGCTTTTTTAATCAGACTGCACTGGCATTTGCTCTCTTTAAGGAACATTTCCCTTGGCAGTAGCTTTATAGGTGTGCCCCGCCTTCCTATTGATATTTTAACCTTCAGAAGCCTTCTTTAGATCTTGATACTCTTCAGGTAAAGGAGAGTGATTATTAGATTTAGCTCGCCCTGCTCAGTTTGGCACCATCCTATTAGATAACATCTATACCCTTTATAAGCTTGGTCTTCTAATTATTTGAGTTAGCAAGATCTTTGTTATCATATTTGGTGAAAAACACAAACTATCAGAGTTACAGGCAGAAATTATTTCTGTCTTTTGTACTGATAAAATAGGACTCAAGCTTTTTCTAAAGCATTTACAAGCAGCTCACCACAGGTTTTCAGTAGGATTTAGGTCAGGGAACAAAGATGGCCACACAAGGTGGGTTTTGTGTCTGATTAACCATTTATGTGACGTTCTGGTCAACTGTTTTGGTTCAGTTAGCAGAAGTCTGGCAGAAGTCCTCAGATTTATGTTTCATATTCCTTCTGTTTCATGATATTTTGTTATTTTGCCCAGGATCCCATAGCGTGAGGGAGAGAAACAGGCCCACAGCATTATAGGTCCTCTACCGTAACGAACAGTGGGCGTGAGGTGCAAATGTTTATATTTCATTTTTGATGTATTTTAAAACGCATACTTCTAATATGTGTGCCTCCAACATTTAGTTAAAAACTATTATTTCTTAAAACCAGAGGTTTTATTGGATTGAATAAGCTTTAATGGCTGAACGATATTAAAAAAAACATTTCATTGCGGCATATTGACTAAGATTAATGCATATTTGCCTGTTTTTTTTCCTGTTCCTTCATCAGCAGGTCCCCAGCACCCCAGTCCCTACAGAGATGCATCAAGTGTGTGAGTCTATCGACATCGTCATCCATATTATTAGCACCAGCCCTTTGGGATTGTGACATTGTACACACTCAAACCGCGATGTGATTTGATTGTGAAGCTGTAAATGTGCCTCAAAATAAAGACGTTTCTCAGTGTGAGATTATGCAACAGTACTAAACGATTGTTTTTGATTTAAGGCCTTGTCCACAGTTTTACCAGTGGCGCCAACGCGTTTGTGCTTTGAACCGTATTCCTTATTGGTGGAAGGTGATTAATTGAAATGCTTGACAGTAGAGATCATTTGACAAACAGGAAGTTAATGATTGCAGAAAGAGGAGGACCAACCCATGAATGTTTGGTTTGCCTTTATTTAGAGGGCGCGCCTTGTTGCACTTTGTGTCTAACGTTACACTTTAGAGCTACTCCGTGTGCTCCTTAAGCACACATTTCCAGTTTGTCTACAGCTGCTGACAACGTCTGTGTTTAATTAAAGTTCCCCTGACTGAATATTACACTTTGTTCCGGTAATTGTGGGTTGACCAAGACGTCAACTTAAAGTACAATTATTAACAAAAAAAAATAACATGTTGAGCCTAAATGTAAAAAGGAAATTATGTCAACTGAGTGAATTGTGCCATTTTAAAAGCTATATCTTTTCATTTTTTTTAATAAATTGTCTGATACTGGCTTTTAAGATATCTAGGATTTTTGGTCGATTACAAATTGCTATGGCTGTGATAGCGACATGACAGCTCTTAAGGAGACGCCGGGGTCTTTAAATATTTATTTCACATATGGTCTCATGAGAGAAGTGCTTGTTTCTCCATAACTCACTCACCAGGACAGCTGAAAGACATCAGACTAAAACAGTCCAATTTGGAAGGAGAAATAAACATATAAATAAATCAAAGAAATGAATAATGGATTTGTTGTTTTTCCTTTTTTTTTTTTTAGGGGTGGTTGAGGGATTGGTGCACTGACAAACCGTCCTTGTTGTTTCTTTTCCGTGTCAAACTGCTGATACCACGGCACAGACTCTGAGTCTCAGCCTGTTTGCCCGCCCCGTTCGTAAGCCCGCTCTCAGCAGATACACGACTAACTGGCGGCAGAGGTTTCACACTCTTAAAAACATCAATAACGAGACGGGGAGAGGTGCTCCTCTGAAGAAAACTCCACCAGCGAGGTCCGTGATGTTCACTCATCGCATGTTTTGACAGAAACACGCGGCTGATTGCTAGTCATTAGAGCTCCAAGCCTGCAAGATTGCTATGCCTGAAATGAGCTTCATGCTGCCACTAGCATCTGATCAGAAGATGGGCTGAAGATCAAAAGATAAGACACTATTCAAAATTCATTAGATCCCACTTTCTGATCCTTATTATTATTATAATAACACATCCATGTATTTTTTCCATTTGCATCCTGTTTTGAAATCCTGGGGGTTTAGAGCTATGACAGCTCATCCACAACAACATGACTTCCTGGGCTCCTCTGAGGGCCAAAATGTATCTCTGCTGATTATCACTGCACATAATTGAAGAAAAGCTGAATAATTCATATAGCATTACGGTTACTGACAGATAATTAAACATACTGATGGTATAATTTAGGGGTGGGGGGGTATACAGGTGGTTCTCAGTAAATCAGAATATCACAAAGTTCATTTCAGGAACTCAATTTAACAAGAGAAATTCACAGAGTGATGCATTCAAGCATTTATTCCGGTCAATTTTCATGACTGACGCCCACAGCCAATAAATACCTGGAATTCAGTTTCTCACAAAAATTATTTTAATACACAAATATCAGCCTACTCAAAAGTATCTCCATGTAACGTACAGTACATACACTCCATACGTGGCTGGGGCTCCTTTTTGCAGGAATTACTGCATCAATGCAGCGTGGCACGGAGGCGATCAGCCTGTAGCTCTGACGGGACGTTAAGGAAGGCGCGGCTGCTCCTGGTAGCCTCTGACGGATCGGCTTTGACTCAAGCTCCTCAAGAACACAGACGAGCGCAGATGCTCGTTCTGTCGGCGTTGAGTGGCGATTCTGTTCTCCTCGTGCCTCGCTTTTATGCTCACTTTTCCTCGCGTCTCTACTGGGAAAAATCTTCAACATTATAAGCCGTTTCTCCTGCAATGTTCAACCTAAAATAACCGCCTCCCATTCGCTACTGACCTCCAAAAAGGAGCTTCATCTGGACAAAATGTTCCAGCAGCTTACCCAGCGTTACCACAGCTCCAGCGTGCCGTAAAAAGGCACACAGAGGTGTCCCCCCCACCTCCCTGTTTATCCCCTTGAACCTCATCGCATACCCTCAGCCAAACCCGACGAACATGTCATGTAAGACGGCTGCCCTTACTTCCTAGAAAACGTCATTGACTGCCGCTGAGACCTCTGTCTGCAATCCGATATGTCGCGCAGCTCTACCGAAGATCAAGTATCTCAAGCAACTTGGGAGTCTTTGCCTCTCTACTCTTCCTCAACACCCAGGGGCCTTGATTCCCAAATGAATTGTAAAATTGACTTTTATCTGTGAAGGTGAGCGAGCGGCAGCAGCATGAACATTTCCTGCCAGACAGCTGTACTGACTTGAGGCTTAGTAAGAGACCCCCCCCCCCCCCCCCCTCGAGAAACAAGCTGGTCCTTTTTCACCTGAGTCCCGGTAAAGACGCCACCTTTTTTCCACTACCACACGTCTTCCTTGTAAACCATTGCTGTAGTAATGCTTATTTTCTACTGCTGTTATGCCACATTCAAATGTCCTGAAAAAACAGAGTTTTGGGTTTTCATTGCAATGATCATCAAAAATGTTTGGGGAAAAAAAAAAAAGAAAAAGCACTTGAAATAAATCACTCTGTGCGTTTATGACTATTTGAGACACAGAAGGCGTTTCCACCGTCATACAAGGAGACGTATCTTTCCTACGCTGATTTTATGCAGTGGACAATGCTTCAGCTCAAACGAGTGGCTTTGTTAAACTGAGTTCAAAGCGACAGGCGACAAACATTTTCCTTTATGTTAGAGTTTGACCGCAGACTTACCCATTTCCTGCCTGGTGCTACATACCCCGGCTCCGTACTGTTGCAACTTATCTGCCACAGTTTTCAGGAAATCTACGTTGTTCTCTGCGAAGCCGAGGTAGTTGTATGAGCCCATGTTGATGACGTTGTGTATCGTCCTCCCTGTAAACCTGGGAAGATTTGTGTTTGACTCAGTTAGTATGTCCTTGTTTCTCCAGCATGCAGATACAATTACCTTCCTCACACGACGCCCTATCTATCTATCTATCTATCTATCTATCTATCTATCTATCTATCTATCTATATATATATATATATATATATATATATATATATATATATATATATATATATATATATATATATATATATATATATATATATATATATATACACATATTTAGCAGAAGAAAAGCATAGATAACATCTGATCTCTTATGCATGTGACTACAGTGGCTACAAGGTAAAAAGAATTCTAGTTAAAGCAAATATAACCCTGGAGTTCACCTGTCCAGTTTAAAAGAAGTTAAAGTTCTTTCAAAGAACCAATGCAGTTTATCAGCCGACCTACTTTTCCCCACTCGGCTGCGGACCATTTGACCAATTCACCACACTTCTGCACAAAAGTCAGGCAGGCTAGCCCACATGTGCTTCTTACAGTCACATTAAAGCTCTTTAAACATGTAATCCACGCTTACCTCCTCACAGATTCATAATATCACTTCCCTTCCCTGTGGCTCTGCTCATTTTCTTTTTCATAATGTACTCCCTGACCCCGCTGTGCCTTGCAGAGGAATATCAATCGGTGTCCAGAAACTCAAAAAAAAAAACATATCTGCATATGCTATATTTGCTGGCATTTCCCTTGGTGTGACCTATTTAGAGCACGTCAAAAAGAAAATCTACACACGAGGCACAGAGGAGTCAGGAGAGAAAAAAAAATACTAGTTCAGAAACACTAGCGTGATATAAATTGTAGAGACGTTTGTGCGTTCTTAACTTGAGGTCTATACACTGACAAGCCAAAAGATTACACCCGACATGATGTCAGTTATATGCAGCCAAAAAAATGTATAAAACATAAGTTGTACAAGCCTCCTAAAAGTGGCTTGTGGCAGCATATCAAAGTACATCCCTTGGGTTAGGCCTAGCAAGTGATTGGTAGATTCTGCCCCGCAAGTCTTGCTGGGTTGGAGATGCTCCCATGCTCTGAAGTCATCTGGGCATGAATAACATCGCATTCTGTACACAACCCAATCCCATATACAGAGAGCTGTACACAGGAACACATTGTTCATCTACTGCCTCCGACATTTGGCTTTGATGAGTACGTCTGTGCAGAGATCTCCTCATATTTAATCAGTGAGCCCCGGTCACACCGGACGACGTCCGCCCCTCAGTCTTCAGGAGGTTTAAGAAAATTTACAGCAGTCCAAAAGTGTTAAAAAAAACCCACTTGTTTCATTTGTATACCTCGCATCAAAATAAACAGGATTAGCAGGAAAAGAGACACTTATCAAACTAGCAAACTGTGATTTACTTGTGCACTGAACTTGTGACTCTTGCTAATCTTTTCATCTCTAAAACTAAGCCTCTTTTTTTTTTGTTTGTTAAGATTCAATCAGCAATGTCTGGTAACAATAGAGAAAAAAAATGAAAATCAGTGAAATCAAAGTCTGATCATGCAGTGAATACTTCCCTGTTGTAGCATTGCTTAAACATTTTTGGCCTTCAATGTAATCTCATTTTTAAACGCCAGCAGGACCCTGCCACCACAGTACTCTGCCCCTAGGGTTTTTTTTTTCTTTCCCCTGGAGCATTCATGACCATCCTATATACCTCCAAAGGTGCTACATTTGTCTCATTATGTTTTCTCACAATCTGCAGAATTTCCCTATAATTGTGAGAGAGTCTGCACCTTTAGTTTCAGCCTTGCCTTAGAGGGGGAAGCAGCAGTGCGAGAGGTTTCAGGTGTGTTTTCTTTTTTTTTTGTACAGATGCAGTTCACTGTCAGGCATTCGTCTCCGAGCAGCACTCGATTTTAAGCGACAATACGACTAAAATGACATTACAAACTCCTTGAACTACTGCTTGCGCTGTTTCCTCCACATTGTGACACATAATGGGCTTCTCTTTGAAGTGCAATAAATACAGATTCTTATTTGAATCGTCCCCTATAGAGCTCCCCACCTCCCTGGGTCTGGTAGCAACCTGCATTCGTGCAATTTGGAGGCGTGTGCTCATCTCTGCTTCTTGTAGCTGCGGTGCTAAAAGTTACAATAAATTAGGCAACTTGGAACATTGAAAGCCCAGTGAGAGTGTGGTGAGGTTGAAGCTGAGCCATGAGGCCCCTTTCCACAAAGTTTCATATTCAAGAACACGCAGGTCGCACGTCATGGATAAGCTAGCACCACTGCTACCAAGCCACTCCAAGACCCTAATGTGCAATTTTGAGGTGTGTGCTCATCTCGGTGCAACCGCCATGGTAATGAGCCACTGTGATTGATTTAATATTATGCATGCTGAACAACGGTCATGGGCTTAGACATGGTTACCTGAATGTCCAGTTGTAGTCATCAGACACCCTTTCCATCAAGTCAAAGACAGGTCCTGGGAGACTGCATATGGGACGGTTCCAGTTGTCCCGTACTCGCATGTATAGGTTGCGAGTGTAGAAATTTTCAAAATCTTGATAAAGGGGAGTGAAATCCTGGCAGTGAGAAAAAAAAAATTGGACTTAATTTAACAATAAGTAAAGAGCAGGTTATTATTTTTTTAATCAAAGCAACTTTTCAGTTGTAAAATCTGTAAGAAAACAGGAGCCTTTTTAATGTAATTAGATTTTAATTATTATTCACATCAATGCGTTGACAAAGCTAAGCCTTTTCATCAAGATTATTTTAGAGTATACGCTACATCCTCTATGTAGTAAAATCATGACTTTTGTGTTACTTTGCATGGGCTTTTCTTGAACCCAGTAAAAATAAAATAACGGCTCCCTATTCTATCAAGAGCACACTTTATTGTGTCTGCCTACTCAAAATAATAAAACATGGTGAAGACAAAGTATTTTCTGATTTAGCCTTGACTGAAGAGACATAATATGAAATCTGAAGAAAAGTAACAAAGAGCCTGAACCCTCTGAGATTTAATTAGATCTTCAACACGTATTCTCTTTGGTGTTCAATTTCACCCATGGCAACGTTATGCAGAAGTGCAGAGGAGCACAGGGGAAGAAAGAAGAGGCACCGCTTAAGGAAAAATGGAAATAATTGGGGGGGGTAACAAAATATATTGACGGTGTCTGCAAGCTTGGGTGTGTAGCATTGTGTGTAATCCTACAAAATAACTGGGAGTGTGCTGACTCCGTGTTTTTGTTTTAATGTGGTACCTACCTTCTGTTCCTCTCTTTCCTGGGCAACATGGCACTTCTCCAGGCCCACGGCTCTGAAGAAGTCTCTGAAGTAACCAAACAGGGTGACAATCCCGTAACCCAGGTACGTCATGACTGCCACATACATGGGCGGCTGTTCGAACGTGTCGTGGCTGCGCTGCCTGGGGCCGCCGCCGGTCTGTGGGCCGCCATTTTTCTGTGCAACGACAGCGTCACGTGAGAGCTCTGGCTTGGCAGGTGGGAGCACAACAGAACGCAGCAACATGCGAACACATGTGGTTGAGCTACACGGAAAAACAAACACTAAAACTTATAGTTGCCAGACTAATTGTGCAAGAAGCAGCTTTAGGGATGTCTGTGTGCCAAAGGTTAGGAATGTATCCCAGGGTTGCTTATGAAAGTAAACTGAGAGGATTTATTTGGATCATTTTAAACACGAGTAGTTATAGAATCAGTGACTTTTAAAGGAACCACCTTGAAACTATCGACCAAGGTCATGAACCGAGAAGGCAAATGTTCACAGAAACTGTCAGAAACTCTTCACATGACTAACCGCTGTTATCAACTCATCAACCTACAACCAGATTATTTTTATGACAATGGGAACCACACACCATTTAAAGGAATGCAGATGCACGGTAGAACGGCTTCACTCAGACACATGAAGGCTGGGTGCTGTAACGCATTCAGCCTCTAGCTGTTCTGGTGCTCCTCGGGCCACTACGCAGTCTCTTGCTTTAACCATAAATGCTTTTTTTATAAGGTCTTAAATGCTCTACAACGAAAAAAAGAAAAAGAAAAAGATCAGGCTTAGGTAAAGGTTTCTTCAAAGATTAGCCTCATGGTTTAACAGCCTAGATAGTAACACCTGCGTCGGGCCGTTTACACGTATCAAGGTGTACTAAGGTTTCCACAAAGATTTCAAACCCGCTTAAATCTTTCTCTCACACTGTTCCTGGGGTCTAAAGTCCTTTTTGATTAGACGGCAGAGAAACTACCAGCGCGACTGAAGTTTTCTTCAGCTCTGTGGAGCAGAGAAGGAGAGACAGAACAGCCCCTCCCCCACCTATTGCTGCGCACTGCCAAACAGCTGGCTGAAGAAAGACTGCTACACTGTTAGCAGGTGTAGAAAAAGGCAACTCACTTCGAGAGACATGCAGAGCATTAATGGCCATAGCGTGGAAACTAAAGAAGGGCGACCAGTCCTTTTAGGGTGGCTGTGTCTTAAAACGTCTAGGAGCAATTCAGTCATGCTATACATTTAAATACTGTGACACCTATAAAAAAAAAATATGGTATCCTACTGTTACTGTGTTACGATCCCAATTTGTCCAGCGATGACTAAAAGTAATATAAAACGTATGCAAGTCCAATGATTAAAGTGTAGAAGATGAACTTCTGTAAGTTCAGAAACATAGAATACAATAGGGCCGTGTTAAAAAAATATTTAGATTTTCCAATTCTGAATTGATTCTAATAATAATTCCTAAAAATCGATTCATATAAGACCGATAAAAAAAAAAGAAAGCATTTTCCACTGTGAATTTCTGGTATCCTTCCCCACTGCATGTGTGTGAAAGCAATTTTCAGGGAGAGGGTTTGGTCCTTGCAGCCGCCATTAACTACCATTACTTTATTAATTAGCTGCTGAATGTTAATCTAATACTAGTATCAATATGTTGCAGAACTACATAGTCATGTAATTCAGGTAAGAGCTGAAAAAAAAAAGTTTTAATACCAGCAATCCAGTTTGAGATAGGATTAAAAAAAAAAAAATTCTTAATGTTGAGAATTGGAATCAAACCCAGCCCGACAGCACAAAACAGGAACTTAGGCTACAGACAGTTCTGACAGCATAAACTTAAAAAAAAATGGTTAAAATTAAACTTTATGTCAAACTAGTTCCATTTAAAACAGTTCATTTGATCTGATAGCACCAGAAAAATGCATGACTTTCATATATCAGATTTCAGTTGCAGCGAGGGATAAAAAGATTGTGTTAAACCGGCTCTCAGACTGTGGTACTAAACTGGTAGAGCCTCGGCTGCCTAAGTGGCTCTCAGTACATTAGTGGTAGAAATTCTGCTGCCATTGGCTGGCAAAGTAAACAGAAACATGTTAACTGTGATTTAATGGTGCGCAGCCAGCCAGGGAGACGTGCTGCTGGGTCATTTTGCTGGTTTCCATTTACCTCTAGATACAGGAATTGTTTTTAGGAAACAAATCCAACTCAACCTAACCGTGCTCCAGATCTAAGCTCAAAAAACAATTATATATATATATAAATGAAACACTGGTATAAACAGTGTGTGGTGTATGTGAACATTTCTCTATCCCGAACAAACAAATACCTGACCGCCATCCCCAGCCAGCTTTTTTTTCAGGCCCGGCCTTTTTACGCAGGATTGATTAAGGATTTCTGATGGTATAAAGGACCTGCGGTGTCTGAGAACTGAGTTAAAAATGGCGCTGATGGATTCAGTAGAAAGCAGTGGCACTATGACCTACTTAAATTATTTGAGAAGTGATCACAAACTAAACAAAGAAATAAAAGCCACAAGTGCCACCAAAAAAACAAAACAAAACAACAACTCTCGAGAGTTCAGAAAAAAATAAACATGGCCGACGATGAAGAAGCAATAGTGACCGCTCGTCACATTTTAACGGAGAAAGGTGTCGTTCGGACCAGATCCTAACCCTAACCCACACATCAACGACCTGGTCCTCCGTCTGCGATGTCCACCGGATTCTCAGCTGCACCATGGCAGTAGCTTTGTCCTCTGTGTTTAGGATTCGCCTCTGTGTTTCCGTCACCTCGCTTTTCTGACTGGCTACGCGTCACGTTATGCTCGTTTGTCCTCGGGGGAACACCCCGCGCGCTTCGGGTGTTTATTATTCTCGATTTGAGGTCAGAGCGGTCCCGGCGTCCTTCTGAGCTGATTAGATCATTCTTAACGCACCGCACATGGCAGGAATATTTCATTTGAATAACGTTAGAGCCATCATGATAATCAGGTGTCCTTAAGGAGGAAGATTGGTTCAGAAATTGACGCAATTCATTCATTCGTTCGTTCTGAGTGACAGAAAATCACCCAAGACTTTCAGAACTTAAGCTTTGAAACTACTACAGTGGTCTTAATTTCCAACCATTGAAAAGCAATATCCAAAAAGTTCAGTGCAGCTTTAAAGTAAAGCTTTTGTTTTCCTACAAACATGGGGTACATTTAAAAGTACTTACTTGTTTATTAATATGTGCTATATCTTTTTTTAAATAAAAAAATGGGGGAAAAAATACAGTTGGGTTGTTAAATACTATTGAAATGCTGTTGTCTTGAACAAAGTTGCTAACAATTAGTGGTTTGTTTTGAAATACGGGAAAAAAAATTAAAAATGCAAACGGCAACAGGCATGGTGGGGGACTTTCCTTCTTCCTGTTGGAAAAATTATACGCTCACTTGCCGTACATGATTAATAATCCCCATTTAAATGTTTTCCTGAGTTTGAATGTGAGCACAGATAAAAAAAACTTTCAGGAGTTAATGTAAATTTAGGGGAAGCTACAAACGGCTAGTATGGAAAGTAAAGAATGTCCTTCTGCACACTTTTTGAGGAAGTGCAACTGTACTGTGTGTAAATCAAAAAAAAAAATGCTGCAAGGCAAAGAAAATGTTCAACAGAAATGAGGAATTATTACAGGGTGGAGTCTATTGTTGTTGTTTTTTTTTGTAGCATTTTAAAAACAATGTTTGTCTTGCACTGCTATGGCTAGGCTATATGAAAAATATGTAGCCCTTATTAGCTAAACTAGCTAGGCTATATATGTAGCAAAACAAGCTAATATATAAAATATGTAGCATACATTAGCTAGAATATAACGGACATAACGGCTAATATAGGCTATAATGTAGCATATTTTATCTATTAATTAGCTAGGCTATATATTAAAGGTGTGGCTTTATACAATATATCATTAATTCATTCTATTTTTTTTCTTAATTTAAAAGGTAAATAAACTTTTATTTTATAAAGGAGGTTTTATGTATAAAGTCAGTAAAAAAAAAACAAACACACACACCCTGTGGTGTACCTACGTCACAATTAAGGTTCATCTCAGGTGAGGAGCCCAGTGAATGCAGCAGGTAGCTAAATAACTAACTAACTAACCCAGGCACCATCAGCTGCTGAACACCGAGCCGCACCTAGAAGCAGGCGGACCCGCAAGGCAAGGAGAACAAACGTCGCGCATAATAACCCAGTTTAACCTGCCCGGCGCGCACAGCCATACCTCTTTCCTCTTGTGACAGCCGTTTTTCCTCAGGTCGTCACATTTCAGGCCGCTGTGGCTGAGCGGAGGCTTCAGGTCTGCGTCAGAACTTCTTGCCATGTTCCAGTGAAGGGCGCCGGGCGGACTCTTTCGGTCTGCTCCGTTCAATGAGAAGCCTACGCGCTGGTTACCAAACTCCCAAAGGTGACTTCCTCCTTCTGGGTGTCACGGTTCAGCCTCCTTTTTTTTTTTTTTTTTTTTTTTTTTACACAAATGTTTTGTTGTGTGTGTGAAGGCTTCCTTACTCCCTCCCGTCACTCTTAGTTCACCTTAAGGTTTTTTTCTTTTCATACAGCAAAAACGGAACTTCTGGTTGTCCAAACCAAACACAGCATGTGACAAATGTCACATTAGTTTTTTTTTTTCTTTAAGCAATTGAACACTGACTTTTTTTTAATGTATTTTTTGTGTATGTTGCACACAACAGAAAAACGTTGGAAAAGAAACACAAAACCTTTTCTTACAACAATGACTTGTTTTGGGTTTTGTCAACACACTCTCTCTCTCTCTCTCTCTCTCTCTCTCTCTCTCTCTCTCTCTCTCTCTCTCTCTCTCTCTCTCTCTCCCTGTGCATGCATGGGTTCTCACCAGATACTCCAGCTTCATTCAACAGTTCAAAAGTATGACTACTACGTTAATTGGTCTTTCCAAATTGCCCTTTAGATATGTGTGTGTGTGTGTGTGTGTGTTCTTATACTTGCAGCTTAGCGAGAACTTTTTTTTTTTGTTCACTAGTTTGTTCACATACCCCGCCTCTCGCCCAGTGAACGCTGGAGATAGGCACCAGCAACCCCTGCGACCCCATGAGGGAATAAGCAGGTCAGAAAATGATGGATGGATGGATGGATAGTTTGTTCACTTTACTAGTAAAGTGAGGACTTTGATGTAAAGTGAGGGCCTTTTTTGGGCTAGGCGTTGGGTTTAGGACTAAGGCGTCAATTATGTTTAGGGTTAGCTATATACTGGTCAGGGCTAGGCCATAGAAAGGGTTGAAAATGAGTGGAAGTCATGGCACGGTCTTCACTTTGTATTTTAAACAAGGATGCGTGTGTTTGCGGTTGTTTGTCCTGTGTGTCTCTAACCCTGTGATGGACACAGGGTAACGCAGAGATTCACTGCCTTCTGCAGCAGCATTTAGTTCTTGTGCTCCATTTATCTGGAACAAACTCCCAGAAGACTGTAAAAGTGCTGAAACCCTTGGTTCCTTTAAATCAAGGTCAAAAACCTATTTGTTTGGAGTTGCCTATGAATGTTAATGTAGAGGTTTGCAGTCCAACTTGTCTTATATCTTGACCCGCTGCTACTATTCCAATGCAATTTACTTTCCTCTGTATTGGTTTCTTTTCTGTGGTCTGTTCGTGTATTTGAATTGTCTTGGCGATGAAAAGTGCTATACAAATAAATGTGCCTTGCCTTGCCTTTTGTCTGCCTCACCAAAAATGTCGTTAGGGTAACACATAATGTCAATAAAGCGTCTTGATTCTTGACTGGCAACCTGTCCAGGGTGTACTCCGCCTCCCGCCCAATAACCACAGCTCGGCTGAGGTGAAAAAATGTGAAACGATTAAAAGGGATCTGTATAGCTTCGCTTTTACAGTATCTGTTATGAAAAAGGTTTTGGAGGCACAAAACTCTACAGATTGTATTATGGTCTTTGATCCATTTATAAATGAAACTACGGGTGCTCAGGAATGTGAAACAGAAACATGCCTCCAAGGTGTATTCATAACTGACTTTGGTCCAAAACATTTTGCTCATCACAGTTTCGTTTGAGCTGGCATTTAAAGCACTGGAATAGTAGTGTACATATAAGAATTTGCTCTCGTTTTTGCAAAAAAACAACTAAATTATATCAGGTCGCGGGTAAAGCGGAGGCTCTCATTCAGAGCCGGCCCAAAGCACAAGTGAACTATGCTGCTGCTTGGTTTTAACACAATTAATAGATCTTATATTTTTTTAGATTAGCTTGTTGAGAATGAGAAAACTATTGAATTTGATTTGAGATTTCTGCATAGATAAGTTAAAAGATTTCATATTAAAATTCAAATTTACAAGTTAAAGCTCCAGTGTGTAAGATTTACACCCATACAGTGGTGCGCTCAATCAATTACTAAAGAAGTTAAGTGCGTAATAACTACTACAGAGGCCGCGGAGTGTCATAAATGTGACGATGTCAACACGTATGTCCTCCATGTGTTTGGTTTCAAGCTACTGTAGCTTGGAACCTACTGCTAATAGCTATTAGCAGTAGCTATCATGTGAAATGGTTTTTGGCACTGTTGGCAAATCTGCTTATTATAAGCCACTTTGCGCTTGTTTTCTTCTAAAGTCGCTTGTAAATTCCGTGAGTCGTGGTTTTTCGGGCTTGTTTCTGAACGTGAAGTCGCTTATTTTGGCTCTAAAATAAACAACTATAAACACGAGTTACAAAGAGACCCAGCACGCTGCCGTGCTAGAGACACGCCGCCCTCCACATACACACACGGGCAGAGGGAGATGAAAAAACTAGCAGTCTCTGCCGGAAGGATAGAGTAGTTGCTGGACCACACTGCCGTTGGATCACTGCCTTTGGGTGCACCGCCATTTATAAACCAGTCATTTGAAGCTATGAGAATGCTTTCATTTTTGATGCGATTGTTGTTACACTTTAGCAGAATATGTATTTATGGCAGCAATACTTGATTTTTGGCAATAAAAACCAAGTTAGTTGCACACTGTCCATTCAAAGATCGATCTATCTATCTATCTATGTATGTACGTATATATATGTGAGTGTATATATATATATATATATATATATATATATTTATATATATATATATATATATATATATATATATATATTATATATGTATGTGTATGTAGTGTGTATTGTGTGTGTGTGTATGTATATATATATATATATATTATCTCTATGTGTGTGTGTGTGTGTGTGTGTGTGGTGTCTTATCTCTATCTTCATTATTCTCTCTCTCTATCTCATCTCTATCTATTCTCTCTCTATCCTCTGTCTGTATGTCTGTCTCTATCTCTCTCTCTCTATTTCTCTATTCTATGTCTGCTGTCTGTCTGGTTGTGTGTATCTTCCTATTCTCTCTCTATCTCTATATATCTATCTCTTCATGATCGT
This sequence comes from Fundulus heteroclitus, assembly GCF_011125445.2. NCBI lineage: Eukaryota > Metazoa > Chordata > Actinopteri > Cyprinodontiformes > Fundulidae > Fundulus > Fundulus heteroclitus. The sequence goes on along the minus strand of NC_046382.1, from coordinate 16,273,750 downwards.
TTTTAACTCACCCATTGACCCCCCTCTCCCAGAATCGACCAAATCTCTATTGAAACGCTGTTAAGAGTTGGAGATGTTTAGTAACAGGAAGTGGGGCCCCAAATCAAATTCTGCTTATGGCACCTTGGTACACCTTGTACCAGCCCTGCATGCGTTGCTGTTTCCTGTTTTGCGCGTTGGGTTTGGTCAGTGAGTGTAACGACTCTAAGTGCCAGGTGTTTTGCTTACAGAAACTTAGAACAAAAGGCATGTTGATGTTGATACTACCTGCAGGCTTTCTACATTTAATCTGATAAGAAGCAACACAGCGATGTCGTCAGAGTTTAATATGGAGTTGATACATGGAGCTTAGAGGGCAGATGCTTCTATATTGGGCTGATAGTCACCCTTCCTGTGCGGAACAGCCTTCCGAACACTGACAGTCTGTGTGTCAAAGTCCAACCCAGCATAATGACAACACTTTTACACCCTTTAAGTGGCTGTTAATCTTATTGCTGAGCAAAATGTTCCAGTCTTACAGCTGCAACTAGTGTTGCTATTGGTTGTCACTGCAGGGAGGCTTTGTAGTGAATCATATACTTACGTGTCATAAATCAAATGCACTGTTTACAGTTATAAAGTACAAAATAAAGTCTCTGCTGTTTGCTTGGCGATAGTCCACTTGCACTTTGTATATTTTCCTTTTTTGGGTAAAGAGAAAGCCCCTCGCTGCTGTTGTGGTATACTTAGTGGGTAGACTGAAACATGTGCAGGCTTAAATGGGCTGGTGTGATGAAAATCCTGCTGCTGCATTTTTTTTCTAGGGCTTTTTTAGCTGTCTTGTTTCTTCCGAAGAGCAAGACAGACTTTCAGAAGCAGGCAGACATGAAGACTGCGTTCGGAGGAACTTGTTGTTTGGAATGCAACAGCATGTCTGAACATCATGCTGCACGATTAGGAATGTTCCGATGGCGGTATCTGCCGCACACGCTCTGCTAGCTCTCTATCGGCCCTGCTCTGTTTGGGTCTCTGTCTGAAATCTTCCATCTCCATGTAATTTCGGCGCAAATCGTTTATCACAGTAGAAAGCGTCTTCATTCACAGCTATTTAGTGTTTGATAAACATAATTTTCTTCTTTATCAGACCATCCACCTGTGCCGTCCCAAGCCGTCGTCTCGGTTCTCAAACGGAAATTGCAAAGCTGTTAGAATAAGACTAATATCTGAATCCACTGTTTTATGTTCTGGATGAAAAGATTAGGGCCCTTTTGGGATTTTATATATTGCCGTGCAAAAGTACTCGTCGTTGTTGAGCTTTTCCATATTTTTTGCCATGTTATGTTACAAACTAAAACCAGAAAATGATAGAAAAAGGATGCAGGATTTTTAATTCTTATCACGATAGTGGTGTGCATTTGTATTTAGCCCCTTTTACTGCTACACCCCTTAATAAAATCTGGTTAAAGTTTCAGAGGTCAAGTAAATAGAGTCAACCATTGTGTAATTTAATCTCAGCATAATTCCAGCTTCACTGTGAAGGCCTCTGAGGTTGGTTAGAGAACATTAGTGGACAAACAACAACTTGGCGACCAGGTCATGGGTAAAGGTGTAAAGAAATTTAAAGCAGGGTGGGATTGTTTGACAATGTCCCAAGCTTGGAACATCTCATGGAGCAGTGTTCATTCCAGCTGCTGATGGACAGAGTATGGCACACATGCAAAGCCTTCCAAGACATGGCCGTTCACCTGAGAACTACATGTTTGCTGTGTCCCCTACACCTGTCCACTGGAACTTGACAGGCAGGACAAGCAGAGCATTGAACAGAGGATCAGCCAATCAGCCATAGTGTCTCTGGAGGAGGTAGAGACATCTGCCGCTCAGGTGGCAGACTCTGTTAGAACGGCATCTGTTAGTCATGCATTTCAGAAATGTGCGTCTAATGAAACGGTAGCAAGAAGAAAGTCATTGTTGTTAAGTTAAAGTTGAGATAATATAGTCAAAGTTTGCCACAGACTCTGTGGAATACACTGTATACGTGTGAAAGAAGGTGCTCTGGCCATGTGAGACCAAAATTAAACTTTCTGGGCTATATGCAAAACAGTATGTGTAAAGGAAAGCTAACATATAACCCTGAACAGGCCATCCCCACAGTGAAAGATGGTCAGGGCTGTGGGGATGCATTTCTCCTGCATGAGTGGAAAAGGCTGTCAGAGTTGAAAAGACGGATGAAGCTAAATACAGGAAAATCCCCAGATGAAGCTGCAAAAGACCTAAAACTGAGATGGAGGTTCATCTTCCAGCAGAAAAACAACCGTAAACTCACAGCCAGAGATGCTGTGGAATGGTAAATATTAAAGGATATCTATGTGTTGCAATGGGCCTGATTTAATCCCGATCTAAATCCAATTGAGAATCAAACATTGTTTTCAGATGCTACCTATCCAATGGGATAGAACTTATTATATTAAAACTTTGGCCATTACATTTGCAACACTGGCAAATAAATACCTCAAACCTCTTGTAATTTCTGCAGCCAAAGGTTGTTTTTTAAAGCTTTGACTGACTGGGGCTGAACAACTTTGCATATCATATATTTTGGAATTTTTATTCGTAACAAAAAAAAACATTTGTGCACTGTACTTCGTGATGAGATATTACATGAAATCCCAACAAAATGCTCGTGCTTGTGGTAACAAAAGGTTACAAATGACTTTACTTGATGCCAACCAATGAAGGCTGGACTTACCAAAGATCTTCTTATCTACGAAGACAGCGTTGCCACCAGGACGAGTGGCAACATCAACGGCCAACACTAACCTGAAGGTCAGTGTTGGCTGTTAATTTTGCAAAAAGTAGCAAATCAAACAGATAGATGTTGGGTGGTGCAACTTGACTGAGTCCTGCAGTAAAGTAGACATAACCATTGCAGATCCGTTGGTCTGGATTTAGTGCAGCATTATTAGAACATTAGTCGTATTTGCAATGTTTAGCCATTGTTAGCTTAGCTTGGAGTCTTGAGCAGAACCCTCAGCAGCAGCAGCAGCAGCTGGTTCCTGCTTTCCTTCGTTACACAATTGCTTCCTTCCCATGGGACCAGATGTAGCCTACATCTGTCAGCCTTCATTAACAGCAGCAATCTGGACAGCACTCTTCATTATGGATGCTTTTCTTTAATTCTTAGGTTCATTTAAACCAGCAGAAGCGACTTTAACATATAATGTGGATGTTGCACGACGGTATTTCACCTGACAGCTACAGAGGAAATGAATACAACGGTTAGATTGACATTTGCTTGCTTGTAATTGTCAGTTTTTTTGTTTAATATTTAGAAATGCTGCAGTTTCTTGACAAAAGCCCCTTGCACCTCCTGCTTTTTTCTTTTCTCTACATTTAAGATTATTATACATGGTTTATATTGTGACAGTCTATTTTTAAACCTGAGTTAGGGAAGTGGGACGGAACAACACACCCAGATATTTCCAGTGTGGGGTTTCTATCACATGAAACAATAAACAATCCATATTTGATGACCTTAAATGTTTTAATAGACCCCAAATCCCTGTGCTTCGGCTTTTGATATTATTTATAACAACAATCTCCGTCTGGAGGTCGCACAGGAGAAAATAAACATTCTTTTGACAAGTACTTTTGACAGACAGGAGGCTGTCCTGCCATCTTGTGGCAGTGCAGAGGATGTCAAAGTCAGAGACGCGCTGTATAATGTCCTCCTCAACTCTACACACACACACACGCACACACACACACACACACACACACACACACACACGCACACACCAGCCTCACTGCTCATTAAATGGAACAAAAGAGCAGATACTGGATGTTTTTATTTTAAGATTGAGCAGTTATTACAGCATTTAAATTGCTGGTCACCTTGGCAGTTGTGCATGGATGAACTCCTACCATGCCATGAAAGCAAGTTCTGTCGCTGAGCTATATTTAAACTGCCCCCGGGGTGCCATTAAATCGTGTAATTTTTTTCGTCAGGCCCGGCCGCCCTCATTTTAATATCCAAATAGGCAGCGTACAATGAGAAACACAAAATATGTGCAATACTAAGTTGGTTTGCTACTGTTTTATCTCAGATTTAAATTGTACGTTCATGTGATACTTTACTACAGAACAATCGTAAATATACAAACCAATCTAAGTAAGGAGCGATAAAGAAATATTTTGGTTGCTGGAACATTCCTCCTGAAAGAACTGGTGTACCTAATTCAGGTTTGTAGGCCGCCTAGTTCACGCATATCTTTTCAGCTTTGCTCAAAAAATCTACGCTTGAGATAAACTTTGTGATCGCCACTTCAAACCATTGACTTTGTTCTAGTTAAGCGGCTTTGTAACATAATTCGATGGCATGCGTTGGGTTATTGTCACATTGGTATCCAAGCTTTAATTTGGAGCTTTCTTTGGAGGCTTTCAAGTTTCTCTTTTTACACAAAATCCATAAAAAAATATCATTACCACCAAACACTCAATTCTAGGTTTATCATACCACAGTACACGTCTTCAAAACTTAAGGTTTTGTCTCCGAGTGCATTCATTAACTGTAATCTGTTTTGCAGTAATGGCTTGTTCCTCTTTGGGTGGGCTTTGAGGCCATGTTGATAAAGGCCGCTGGAGATCAGTGGTTCCCAACCCTCGTCCTCAGGGACCCCTGTCCTGCATGCTTTAGGTGTTTCCTTGCTGCCACACATCTGATTTAAATGAATAGATAGTTAAGAGGTTTCTGCAGCACTTGATGAGGATGTCATGCAATCATTTGGCAGAGACCCTGTCTGCTTTTAAGACTAGGCTTAAAACTTTCCTTTTTGACAAAGCTTATAGTTAGAGTGGCTCATGTTACCCCGAGCTACCTCTATAGTTATGCTGCTACAGGCTTAGGCTACTGGAGGACATCAGGGTATATTTCTCTCTCTCTGCTGAGTTCTCCTACTGTTCTCCAATTTGCATTGCTTGTTGCTATTTCATCTTTTACCTTTTTGTTCTCTGTCATTTTTTTCTTCATAGTTGGTACACCTTGTCTGGCGTTCTTTTAGCAGTGACATCATCCAGGGAAGACAGCTCACCCGCTATTACCATATAACATAGAAAGGATTCCTGGATCAATGTGTGCTTTTTGTGTCTCTGCTCTGTCTTCTCTACTCCCCAGTGGGTCGAGGCAGATGATCGTTCATACTGAGCCTGGTTCTGGTTCTGCTGGAGGTTTTTCCTTTCTATTAAAGGGGAGTTTTCCTCTCTACTGTCGCTTCAGTCTTGCTCAGTATGAGGGATTGCTGCAAAGCCATGGACAATGCAGACGCTCTACGCTTTTAAAGGAGGAGTGAATGCTGCTTGTCAAGACTTGATGCAATCTGCTGTGTTTCCTTAGATAAGAACCTTCTGACCAATCTGTATAATTTGATTGAATTTGACTTTGGAAAGTGCCTTGAGATGACATGTATCATGAAATGGCGCTATATAAATAAAATTGAATTGAAATGAATTGAATTTGAATCAGGTGAGCTGGAATAGAGACACGTCTAAAACCTGCAGGACAGGGGTAGCTGAGGACCAGGGTGGGGTACCACTGCTCTAGATGACAACACTCCTTCACAAGGTCTTTTGCTTTTATTCTGAGGCTGATAAACACATTTTACACCAAAACATGTTTGCCTCTGGAACCTATCTCCCTTTTCAGTGGTGTGATGGCAGGACAATGCCACACTGTTTGCATTTGCACATTATCGTTAGAACAGATCAACACCTTTAGCCACCTTAAGGCATCCAGAAATTATCTGTGGTGAACTGGACTTGTTGTGGTTCACAAGTCTTATCCTGATATATAGTTTTTATTTTCCTATGATGTCACACAGGGAAATAGCAATCGGGTATGGTCAATCGATGGATTGTTTTCACTCTGAAAACAGAAATACTTTTGGGAATCCTAACGTAACTAAAACAGGAAGACGTTTAGCCTGATTTATGGTTGGACAAAAACAGAAAAAGTTATTATTTTTTTTAAGTATTTGAAACAGTCTATGTATATATCTGGTTTCAGCTGTCGATAATAAACAAAAGTGGCATGAGAATGAAATCTTGAGAAACCCCAGATCTGATTTGTTCACTCAAATTAATGACTGCCCAGTGACACAAAGTATTTCTGTTCTGGTAAACAAGATCTGAACCAATGTAGCGCAGTGCCACCCACCATTTGTGGAGCTGTGCTACTGGGTGACACAGCCTTATCGTTGAACTGCAAGCATCAGCAGTTCAACGTTATTTTTCTATTTTCTAAGGTTTTCCCCACAATGTAAACTGTTCTATATGACAGTAAAAATGCTAGTTTGTTAGTTTCTTGAGCTGCAGCAGCCTTTAGGACATGTTCACATAAAGGAGGGGATCGAGGATTGAAACAGAGGAATTGGGCAGGCCAATCTCAGACACGTTTCCACTGAGTGCTAGATAGTGGTGATGATTTTGGTGTTGCAAAAATGACCGGAGGCTGTATGGGCTATGCTGTAATTTTCTGTGTTTCGGTCGGTCAAGTTAGCACTTTTATGTCTCCTGATCCCAATTTATCCAGCAGCTTTTGTGACTCACTGAAAGGCTAGAGGGAGTTTCCTGTTTAGGGCATATATGTTTTTAGAGGGGAAAAAATCTGTCTTTCTTATGCAGTCAACAGTGTATAAGTATTGCTTTACTGTAATGAGCCAAACATAATTATAAACATCAGTGCAGATATCTAAATATTATGCGGCACTAATAGTCTAAGCCCCAGACTCTATTCTCACAGTCGGAAATACGCTGAAATGGGATTTCATCTCGAATAGCTCAGTATGTATTTATAAAGGTCAGAATGTGAATTTAGTCTTAAGAGATATGTCACTAAGCAGACAGTTAAACTAATAAATTGCCTCCTCTAAGTCAAATCTGCCCCGTTCGGTAGCGCTTTCTGCTCTGACAAGTGAGGCAACCATTTGTTACAGGCACCCAGGAATCTATTGGCCTTATGACACTGAATCTCTGCAAGGCTCCAGACTCCCTGGGAGCCTCCCCCCTCAGCTGTAATTACTGTTTCCCATCTACCGAGAATGTGCCAACCCGCCCCACAGACACTGCACTAAATCCCCTTGATGTTGTCAGTTATTCCAGTAGCTGGACAGGCAAAAAGAATAATAAGGAGAGGGGGGGAAAAAAAGGCTCAGGGCCTCCCGGAAGTGAGCAAGCTTCCCTCCTGGGTAATTGATGTATGGATGATCGGTGGATTTTGAAGGATGGCTTCTCCTCCCACATTGGGCCATTCTGAAATCATTGTCAGACTGAGCAAATGTGTCTAGGAGGATGTATGATAGCTTGCCATGTTAAGGATAGACTGGAAATCATGTTGTCCTCTCAGATCAGACGCGCGGTGGTGCAGAGCAGATGGCCATTGCCATGCCGTGAAAGGCTTACAGGAGTTAGGCTGTCAACATGACAAATCTGAGAAATATGTAAAGAGAAACGGTATCTATAGTTTAGAAGTTGGTGACTGTACTTTGGTATGGGAATTTTAGGCAGTGGAGGCTCAGCGGCTTTAACTGTGTCTGAGAAACGGTAAATGTTGCCTCAGGTGTTACAACAAAGTCGTTACATCACAGATAAATTCATAATCTGTTTGTTGACAGCACAAAAACATTTGAACTCCTTGAATGTTTACATTTTTTATATTAGAAACCACAAACTTTAATATATTTTATTTAGTTTTTTAAAGGTAGAGCAAAAATGATGCCATGTTTAATTTGAGTTTATCCTGTAAAGACGTTTAAAGTGTGGCATGCGTTTGAATTCTGAAATCCCTAAATAAACGTGAGCCCATAGGCCTCGATTTGTCTTCATTACACTGAGCTGATTTTAAAACTATTAATATCATTTAATTTACATTTCTTCGTTACCTTGCCCTCTATTTGTTTGATCTGCTACAGCTCTATGCTCATTTATGTTCTCTCAGGTCGGCAGATCAGCTATTCATGGTCGTCCCTTAAACAAAGATGAAGCGTAGATGTGGTTCCATCCCAGAAACTGCTGTTGCACATCCGGGTGGATGTTTGGGGTGTGAGCGGTTCAGTGAGGTAAGTGGGGGCCACACTGTGCAGACAGTGATGGATGTCCAAAAGAATCTTGTGTTCTATCCAGAGGATACGGGGAGCAACCGCATGGTGCGTAAGATGGGGGTGACGTGCTCGTGTTTCTGCACCCTCATCAGGATCCTGACAGCGCTGTTCTGGAGGTACTGGAGCTTTTGAAGACTCCTGCAAGGATTCCTGCCGAGGAGTGCATTACAATAGCATTACATAGACACACATGAGCTTAACTGCTGTAGGAAGGGAAAGGGAGGGGTGCAGTTTGGAGATGTTACGGAGGTAAAAAAAAAAAAAAGAAGAGGTTTTGCAAATTCAATTCAATTTTATTTATATAGCGCCAATTTATGAAACTTGTTATCTCAAGGCACTTTACAAAGTCAAATTCAATCAGATTATACAGATTGGTCAAAACATTTCCTATCAAGCAGCATTCACTCCTCCTGAAGGAGCGTAAAAACCCCAGGGAGAGTCGTCTGCATTGTCCTTGGCTTTGCAGCAATCCCTCATACTGAGCAAGCATGAAGCCTGCTCAAGTGGAGGTGATGTGGTCGTAAAGGGAGCGCTGGTGGTCAAACTTAACGCCCAGGTTATTAACAGAGGGAGAAAGGGAAATTGTACGGCCAGGAAATGAAAGTGGGAAGACAGGAGAGGAGTGTAGTTGGTGAGAAGTACTGATTTGGATGGCTTCTATTTTAGAGCCATTGAGCTGCAGGAAAGTTTGACTCATTCCATGCCTTGATCTCCTCCAGGGAAGAGCTGAGACGAGTGAGGCTGACGGAGAGGGCACTAGGGGGAGTGATCCGGAAATAGAGTTGTGTGCCATCTGCATAGTGGAAATTAAGTCCATGCCTGCTAATGACACGACTGAGGGGAAGCATGTAGATAGTGAAACGGGTAGGACCAAGCATGGAGCCCTGGGGGACCCCACAGGTAACAACGTGAAGACCGGATTTTGCCTCCCCCAGGGCCATGTACTCCGTCCGTTCAGTGAGGTGGGAATGAAACCAGCGAAGGACAGTGCAAGATAGACCAATGCCGTGTCACAGACGGTGCAGAAGGATGTGCTGGTCAACCGTGTCAAACGCAGCAGAGAGGTCAAGCAGAACAAGGAGGGATGTGGAAGCCATCAGCAGGTCGCTGGTGACTGATGAGAGCAGTTTCAGTGCTGTGAGAAGGTCATGTATAGAATTATGTTTAAGGTGATTGTGGAGTTGGGAAGAAACTACTTTTTCTAAGAGTTTGGAAACGAAAGGTCTGTAATTTGACAGTGTTTCAGGATCCAGAGTGGGTTTCTTAAGAAGGGGTTTGATAAGAGCGGTTTTGAGGGTAGTTGGAATGTTGCCAGATTGCAGGGAATGGTTTATAATTGTAATTATTAGGGTACTAATGTGTTTATAGTGAGCTTTGAGTAGAGAAGATGGATGTTTCATACCTTAGTTTCAATTTGTGCACGGCACTCTGGTCAACTATGTTGTTTTAAAGCCTGTTACAAATAAAGTTGGATTGGATTGAAAACCCAGTGCATCTAATTGCCTTCTAAGGTCAATAAGATGCACTGAATCTGTACTGCTGTTTTTTTTTGTAACAGCAGTACAGATTCACCTTACACAAAAACAACAACCAGAAGACTTGATGATTTATCTTCTTTAAAAAAATAAATAAAATAAAATCTGTCCAAAGAGTATAATGGCTGATGTTTCTTGCTTTTTGTTAATTTCTATTTTTGTATCGAACCAACAGCAAGAATGAGATGGAAAACTCCATGTAACTTATTTTGATTAATTGTCCAGAGAGAAAGGGAAAACCTTTGATATGAAGAATACATTTTATTCTATATATATTCTCATTATATTCTGGAGAACACATCAGTTCAACTGAGAAGACAGCGTACTGTACATGTCACCACTGCAAACTATGCAGTAATGCAAAGTAAGACAACAACAAGTTATCAACAGCACAATTCATTACATGCAGTAAATTCATGCACAGCACTGCAAATACGGATTAAAACACGACAAACTTGGTTCGAACTATAGAGAAAGATAGTGATGAAGTTAGAACGTTTGAGTTCATTATGCAGAGTGTGTATATGACTGTCAAGACTACAAGATAAGCGGGATCAGTTGCGCTTGGAGCTGGTCTGCCGCGCAATCAAAGCAAGAGAGGAATAAAACGAGCACAAGAGACAGATAGCTGAAGGGTTTTTTAAAGCCTGCTTAGTCGAGAACAGTCATTATGAGAGTATCAATCTACATTACGACACACTGCTTTTCCACTCATTTACAACAATTTGCCTGTCCTCCATGTGAATATTGCAGTTCCTGTATTTTAGAGACGCAATCAGTATTCATTACTCCTCCAGCTTCAGCTCCAGATGAATGCCAGGCAATGCAAAGCTTTGGATTCTTTTCTCTCTGCACTGCAGGGTTTATAAGGGAATGTCCTAGTGGAGGCTTAAGATCAGAGCTGGGTAGTGTAGCCAAAAATTGTCCTCAAGTAAGAGTAGCACTACTTCAGCGTATTTTAAGTCAAGTAAAAGTAAAAAGTCGTCAGCCAAGAAATTGCTGAAGTAAGAGTAAAAAAGTATTCAGGAAGAAGGCTACTCAAGTTCTGAGTAACTAATCTTAACAGCTGATGATTTAATATTTTGAAAATTATGTTATTGGACAGACATGAATACAAGGTTATGTGCAAATTCTGGTGTTTTAAAGACAAAAATGCTAAATATACAAAGAATAACATAATTAAACAACATAAAATTCAGGCAGAAGAAACTTTTTTCAAAATCATTTTCTAAACATTAAATTTGAAAGCAATACTTACAGCAATTAATGTATATACAGTATGGTAGAACAGTGTAAAGTACTTTCAGTGACCTTCTGTTTGCTGTACGTCCATTTGACTTCCAAATGGCTCAATGAGCTCAGCAGATAGAAAATAATATTAAAACAAAGCTTGTGTACAAATACGAAGTCTCACTTTAACATAAACTCTAGATTGTTATATCTTTGGTGCATTTTTGGTTAAAACACGTCTGTTCTTTATAAATGAAGTTACTCGCAGCAGGCAGAGTAACCATAAATATTACTCAAGTAAGAGTAGCGATACTGGAGTAATGATATGACTCAAGTAAAAGTAAACAGTACAGTGCAGAAAAGTACATTTTGTCCACAAAGTTATTCAAGTAAACGTAACTGAGTAAATGTAAATAGTTACTACCCACCTCTTCTTGAGATTAGAGTCTCTTATTCTTTTGAAGCTCCATGCAAATCCCATAATTTCCAAACCGGACAGACAAGCGTACAAGGTAAGGGGAATATTTTGAGACTGTTAGCTCAAACGAGGTGGATGGCAATTAAGATCTTTGCTGTAGCAGCAAAAATAATCAAGTCAGGCTTTGTCAAGAGTTTTTCATATTGTGACCTTTTGAATTACAAATGTGTTTGTTTGTCTTTAAAATAGAATGGACTCCTGGCTCACTGCTTCTTTGTTTGGCGAGGTCTCATCTATTGACAGGATAATCTACAACGATTTTGTGATGCTGACTTTGTGTCCTTAGTTTGTTTTTATTTTGGACAGAAAGTACTTCTGGCTTGCTACTTCTGTTTTTAGCTGTTTGCCTTTCAGAGTTATTGCTGCCATTGGCATTGTATAATTTTTTTATTGATTTTTTTGCTTTCATATAGAAAGTAACCTGACTCACTGCTTTTGTGTTTAGGTTATATTCTGGACAGGCCACTGATGGTGTTTTTTTTCCATTGAAAGTACCCCTAGCTCAGTGGCTCTGTGCTTAGCTGTGTCTCTTTCATGGACAGAGCCATTGATGGAGCTATTGATTATATTTATTATTATTGATATCTTGTGCGTCTTTCCCACAAAAATCCAAAAAAAGGTTTAAAAAAAACAACAACTGCTCTACTTAAATGGTTTCCATCACCCGTCTCTATGGATTGAGAGAGGGGTGAAGGAACCCATTTACGTAAAGCGAGAAAAAATTACTTTAAACAGAAGAGGAGGGCTCAGGTTTCAACTTTCAAAAACGTACAGCACAGCAATAGGTTTGATTCCTGCCAAGTTTCACCCCATGCATGTGACTAAAACATTTCTCTTGTGAGCCAGGCAAACGATGAGCCTATGACTCTCCACTGTGAGGGTCGATCAGTTCCAGGTGAATCTACGTGTGAATCTTAACTCTAACGAGGCCTCGCCAGCAGGTCTATAAAGCTTGAACTCCACAGTACTCCAGACATTTTGAATTGAAAAAGCTTCCTGGATGGGAAGCGAAACGTCTTCAGAGTAGTCCATTTGTTTTATTTTTTAACCTTTTTTTTTTTGATTGATCATGACTTGCAGCAGCAGATATTCGCTCACTCGGAGCCTGGTTCTGCTAGAGGTTTCTTGTTTAAAACGTTTTGTCACTCTTATCTCCAAACAAACTTGCTCAGGAGGAGAATGCAACCAACCGGGATTTCCAACATAACCGTGTAAAAATTATTAAATCAGGTAAAAAATCATGTATTATAATTTGGAATTAACTGGATTTTACCTAATTGGACCATATTCTGATTATATGATGGAATTGCTTTGAATTTGACTGGTTTTAACTAAATCTGGACGTAATTGAATACTATATATCTGGAAATGAATCGAGTTTCTTATGAAATGGTCGTAATTAAAACAAAATCTCAAACAGAAACTGAGACATGTTGCTGTATTTCCCATTGCTACTGAGTGGTCTCTTTTTACTATAGTCCTGGTGAAGAATGGAAGTTAATGGTTCACTTTTAGCCAGTGAAAAAGAGATCAATAAAACAAATGGACACATTTAACAACATACTTATCAGGAACCTGGTCTTTCATTAAGACAAACACAGAAAAACCTAGCTGTAGTTATGAATGTAAAAAAAGAGTTTCTAAATCAGTGCTTACAAATAGTTTCTGGACATCCTTCTAACGCTTATCACTTGCCTTGATATGCTACTAGGTTATTCTTTGCTTCTGATTTGGTGCTAAAAGCTGAAGGGTTGAAACTTCACAGTTTCATTTAGCAATGTTCACACTTGTGCTCAATGGTGAGAAATCTCTGCTTGCAAAGCTCTGATGCCTTATGTTAAAAAAGTATGTATATATATATATATATATATATATATATATATATATATATATATATGTATATGTGTGTGTGTGTGGTTGTTGTCAACCTCCTGATTAGACATCCCTCCATTTGAAAATAGTAAAGGCAACAGCAAAGTGAAGTTCGCTGGCTGGGACACTAAGGCATCGGCCCTTGAAGTCTAAAAACAGGACAGGCCAGTTGTGTGCAGAATTAAACAGGGTAAAAGGAGAGGTGGCTGTCTGACAGGCATGTGTCAGCTCTGCTTCCACGCTAAATGCTGGTGGGGGACAAGGGTGGCTTGTTAATTGGGGCAGGATGTAAAAGTTCCTGTCACTCATCATCATCTTCGCTAATGTGTTTGGAGGCAAAAGCCAGCTGAACCGTAGAAGTGGGGGATTAGTCATGTGAGTTTGGGGAGATCTTGATGCATTTTATCTGAAAACATAACACTTATGGAACGCCACCATACTCTTGGGGTGGGGGGTATGCATTTAAAATGCACACAAGCATTATTCAGATTTTCTTTTGTTCCGTTTCAACAATGCGTTCCACTGTGAATCACTTGCCCAAAAGTAACAACGCATGATCGTGGAGTACAGGTCCTGGCCTTCCAGTATGTGTAATTTATTTTTTTCTGACCTTCATTTGTTCCCATCTTTCAGAGCCCCTCATGCAGAGCCCTCGGGGGAAATAATAGCAGTGAGAAGGCGAGTGGAGTGCAGCCTCTGGAATTGACTGTAAAATTAACAGGGGACATGTTGCTTAACCAGTGTGAAAAACAGATAGTGACAGCGATAACAAAGCTAGTAATGGCACGATAAGTCCTCTCGCTGCAGTGGTGCAATGTGGATACATTATCTTCTGGAGAAGTAGATTTTTGTTTTTCGCTAAACTTAAACATCGTTTATTATGTGGAATTAAACTGATACAATTTAGCTCAATTTACCATGTGATTATATTAGAAAAGCACCAAATAAATTTTCTTTATTTTATTAATTCATGTTCTCCCCCAGCGGGCAATCTCTCAAATCAACTATTTCTGCTGCAGGATATTAGAGTCCAAATAAAATATTATCATACATAATAGAGTGAAAGTGTTCACCCCACTTAAACCTTTTTGACACTTTGTATCGTGAAAGCCATAAACTCCAATGTATGTTCTGTGTGGTAAATGAATTAAGTAATTTCCCTCTGGGATTATTAAAGTATGTCTGATTCTGATTCTGATTCTAAACAAACACCAAGAAGCATATAATTGTGAATTTGATAGAAAAACATACATTTTTCCACAACAACATCAACAACAACAAAAATATTAAAACAGGTGGCATTTAGCTCCTGCTCTGCCTTTCAATAATGTTCAAACTTAGTCAGATGGGATGAGGACTTTGACTGGGCCATTCTAACATATGGCTATACTTTGATCAAAAACCGGGGGTGGCTAACTGCTGCCTTAAAGAGCCGGTGCCCTGCATATTTTAGATGTCTACCAGGTTCAACACTCCTGAGTTACATGGATGGTTCATTACGAGGCCTCTGCAGGTTCCCCATGTTTAGGGTCGTTGCTGTGCTGGATAGGGAACCTCCATCCGTGTCTTAAGTCCTTTGTCTCTAATAGGATTTCTGCCAGGATTGCCCTGTATTTAGGTCAACTAGAACCCCCTCCTTGTCTCTAAGGAAACACATCCCACAGCATGATAGTGCCGCCACCGTGTTTCCCAGTGGAAACGGCGAGGTCAAGGCAGTGTGCAGCGTTTCTGACACATATAGTGCTTCACATGTCGACCAAAGCGTTAGATTTTGGTTTCATCTCACACAGAGCACTTTCTTCCACATGTCTGCTGTGTCTGCCACAGAGGACTTCCCATGGCTTTCAACTGCTGCTTTCTTCTCATCGCTCTCCCCTGATAGCCAGATTTGTAGGGTGCACAATTGACAGACTCTTCCACCTGAGCTGTGGCTCTCTGCAGCTCCTCCAGATTTACAAAAGGACCACTTTGCTCATTCTGTGATAGGTTTGCAGCTGTGCCATCCCCTTTAAATTTATAGATGATATATTGAAGAGAGCTCTGTGAGATGTCTGCGCTCTTCCTCGGTCTTCATGATGCTGTTCGTTCGCCAGTGTTACTCTGAGGCCTTCCCAGAACAGCTGGATTTGTGCTGAGATTAAATCACATGCAGGGGGACTTTTTTTACTAAACAGTTGACTTGTGAAGCTAACTGGCTGCAGTGGATTTTCTCTTGTGCTATCAGAGTAAAGGGGGATGCTCACACACTTTAAATCCATGTAGCATTTTCAGACTTATCCACAATTATGCACTTTTTTGTTTGTCTGTCACAGAAAATCTTAATAAAACACATTAAAGGTTGTCGATGTAATGTTTGGGAATGGAATACTTTTGCAAAGCGTTGTAGAGTTCTAATTCGAGTGGCTTTTAAGATATCACTGGAGACTAACTGGAAAAACAAGGGCAATAATGGGGCTGGTATGAGTACAGAATGACATCCCTGAACCTGCAGTCATGCAGCAGGTGGGTAATTGGCCTCAGCTGTACGGTGGTCACTGTCCTTGTCTCTTGACTGAGGCATCGGCCGCTCCACAGGGCAGTCTTATCAGCTCGCCGCCCTCTGAGGCAGATGCACCATTTTATAATTAACCAAATGAGACCGGCGAGGGCTAGAGAGAGAGAGAGAGAGAGATACCGTACTTCTATAATGCAACGCGCTCTGCTGAGCCTGCAATTAGGCATTTAGAGTAAATGTGCCTGTTTTTCCTCCTGCGCTCATTCCAATATGTGTACAGTATGTAAATTGTTAGCGCGCTAACTGTGTGTCTGTGATAATTCTGTTGCTGAGAATGGCGGTGGGTTAGTCGGTGGTGTTAATTGGAGTGCAACGTGATTTGTTTTGTTTTCCCAGTCCATCATGATCCAGTTCACTGGGATGACTTCAGCGTCGCCCTTAAGCCTTAACAACCAAAAAACGGCTAAAGATTAAAGGATCGCACTAATGGGTAACCTTTTAACTGTGCAGGAAAAAAGTTTTAGACGTGCACTTTTACTGGAAACACCGCTTATCCTGGTTTCCGTTCTACAGATGCGGAGATGCAAAAATATTATTTGCCGAGAACAAATATTATTTGTGCACGTTACTGTCTTTTGTTCTTTTTCTTATATGCAGTTTACTGAGACACGAATCGTGGAGCATCAGAGTTCCTGCTGTGTGATTTGAATAGAAAAGTATTTAACTTTTTCCTGAAAAAACTATTTCAATATTTCATTTTTAAGGTTAAATAACAGTCTTCATGAAACATATATGATATTCTCCTTCTCCTTAAAACATATCTACATGAATACATTTTCTTTTAGATCTTCTCCTGTGAGTTTCCCCTCAGATTATACAATCTCTATCTTCATCAGACATGTTGGTGTTGGTTCTGTGTAAGAACAAAAGTGCTTCTTTTCCTGCTGTGAAGGGATCAGGCTGCCAGATCTTGGGGAATATTTTATTTTATGTACATATTTTTCCTTTTTCCTTTGTTTTTTTTTCTTGCACAGTGCTTTAGCCAGCTAAACCGATCATTGTTGAGTGACCTTTCTGCATTGGTGCCACTGCAATGCAGTTCATGAATGTTTAATAGAAAAGGCAGCCTGTGTTGGGCCTGCCAAGCTGGGTTTACTGCTTGACAGAAACATATTAACTTGAAGGCAGAGCAGAGGTTAACAGCGGCCGGCATCTACAAACACGGGAAGCCAGGCACAGCGTCTGACAGGTAAACACCCGTGAGAACCATAGAAACCAGTTTAGTGCTGGGAAAAAAGGGACACAGACACACAAATTCAAACTCTTAATGATTTCATCGCTTGATTTTGGCTTCAGTGTGAAGAGCAGTGGCTGGCAAAACTACTTATGTCTCTTGGACTATAACCACAACCTATAACTTGGGAGATCAACACACCAGAGTGCAATTGTGAACTTTTAGGAAAAATAATACAAGATTTTCAGCTACAAAGCGCATTTGTATCCAGCCTCTGAGTTAATAGGGGCGTGTCTCTACCCTCTTTGCACTTCTGGCTCAAACTGAGAGAAAGATGATGGAGATCAGTGTCCTAGTCTTGCCACGGATCTACTGTTTTATTTTGGTCTATACTTTAACTGGCCTTATTTTAACACAAACTGATAATTTTATCTAATCTATTCTACTCTTGCTCTGGGAGTATATGTTTAGCACCTTTGTCCTGCTGGTCTTAAATCTCCTGCTGCCTCTGACAAGTTTCCCCTCCTCGATTATTCTACGTTTAGCTAATCCTGTTTCCTCCACACATACGATTTTAGTCCCAACCGATCAAACCCCGACCTTCCAAATATTGCTCCCTTGAACAGCTTGTAGCAAACTCCAAATGGAACAATTTGTGGCTTTCTTTCATCACTGACTTTCTTCTTGCCACTCTTCCATAACGGCCATATTTGAGGAGTGAACGGCCAATATCTAGCGTTCTCCCACCTGAGCTGGGGATGTCTACAACTCCTCCATAGTTTCCATGGGCTTGGTGGCTTTTTCTCTCATTATTGCTATCTTTGCTTAGCTTGTCATGTCGGCTGGACATCCACATCTTGGTAACCAGTGAACAGATGTCAGGAGGTTCTTGACGTCTGAAAGATTGGTTGGTGGATTGTGTTTAGGGGTATAGAAGTAAATAGATCTTAATACATGCCACACTTTTCAGAAAACTGGTATTAAAAAAGACATGCAACATCTTTTGTAGTGTTTCACAATTAAAGACTAGTTTGGGTTGGCGTACCACATAAAATCCCAGTAAAATAGACTGATGAGGTTTGTAAGTGAAGGTTGTAATGTGTGAGATCAAGGCTTTTGCAAGCCACAGCACACAGTGCTTACATCCACTGTTTCCACCTCAAAGCACTTCACACAAATCACCACTTACTCTCAAACTCAAAAAAAAAAGAAGAAAAAAAAAACTCTTAAGTCTGGACCAACAAAGCAGAATACAGAAAAGCAGCTCTAACGGCTTCTGGTAAACGATAAAATGAAAGAAGATTTGAAACTTAATTGGATTTCAGAGCAAATCTGTGGATGAAAAGTGATGTTTGGCAGGAACATTGTCACACAAACAGCAACTGCCGAAGTTATTTGTGAAAAAAAAAAAATTCCTTAAACAAAACCTTCTGTTGCCTTTCATGCCATGCCTGACTGCTGTGAAACAAACAACGTAAAATCGAAGTTCTTCACTTTCTTTGTGTGCGAGATGAAAAGATGAACTTCTCGTTTCTGACAGCATCGGATACTTGGTATTGTTTTTTTTTTTTTTAAAGAAGAGATTACCAGAAAGGTAAGAGCAGGTGTTTTTACAAAGACAATGTCAAAAACCAAGAAAGTAACATCCTCCCAATGGAAAGGAAAAAAAATTACTTTGGCAAAGTTTTACATTCTATCAGCTGAGTGGCATAAGAGGATAAAACTAGCCATCAGAAGGCAGAATTGACGAGGGCAGAGAGAGCAGATCAGAGAGTTGGGTTAATGACCCTGGATTGCGGCACTCTTGATGGTGACCACAGAACCATCAATTTTTCTTTGCAAATAGCCAATATGGAGCCCAAATGACGAAAGATTTGAGAAGAATCCATCATGAAGCTACCGGGAACCCATTCTCCTGCCGTGCTGTTTTCTTCCAGAGCTGCAGCTCTCCCATGAGTGCCCAGAAAAACAAGGTGTTCATGCTCAGAAACATGGCCCGGCTGAGGAGGGATGAACAAGACACATCAGCTGAAATGTCAAGACTGCCGGCAAAAATAGAGGAAGATAGATTTGCTAAAGATTGAAGAGATGAGAGGCTCTCGATGATGGATGGATCAGTAACGACTTTGACTCAGACGTCAGGAAGGTGGAGGGAGGCGGGGTAGTGGGAAACAGCGTCTCAAGTATGTCCCCCTTAAATTGAATTATACATGAGATTTGAACATTTTATCACTATCTTCCAAATTTAACATGGGAAATGTTTTTATACACAATACGTAACTACATTGGTGGAAAATATTACATGGACAAATATGGAGTGGAAGTAGCCTGGGACGAAATGGCGACATACAGGTAAAGAACAAGGGTGCAAACTACAGAAGGGGAGAATTGAAGCCCCACCAGCTCATTGAAATGTGGTGACGGCTCCTGTTTTACCATGGATGTGGTGAAAAAGGATATTCAAGAGGTCCATGGGTCAGAGGAGGATGGTTTGATGCAGAACTGGAGCAACACACTCTGTGGTGTTGAAGCTTAAAGATAGTGGACAATCTTTGAGTTCCTGGAGTATCACCTTATCTATTGGTCGTCCCACATGACAATTATTGTAATGCACTCACATAACACCAGTGTGTGTGCACGATCCCCGTTAGTTTCCTCTTGCTGCGCGTGCGCGGTTCTTGTGTTTACGTATCCAGTTAGATTCAGTGCGAGCCGTTCATTGTAGCTCCGCTGCTCTCACCGTATACTTTGAAAATGGCCGAGAGTCTCAAAAAGCAACATGTCTTACGAGCAATGTAATTTTTCATGTGTCTGATCATACACGCAACTCGCCTGAGCGTTCACTTGACCACTGTGAGCAACATCGCACGTGCACACTGAAGCTACATTACGGCTGTCCAAAACCTGAGATTATACCAAGCTATATGGATTCCTGAGAGAACCAAATTACAGCAATAATTTCTATTAGATTACTTAGTTGAGACACAGCTGCTGTGACCTTATTACACCAAAAAGACAATAATCTTTTTTTAAAAGAGTTCTATGCTTCAAGGAAGAACTAAGAGACATGTACATCTTTCTTCAAATTTTATTGTCATTAAATTATTTACATTTGCTGCTGTGAGATTTAGCACCAGCGTGTGGTACTGACCTCGCCTCTGTCAGTCTGTTCCAGGGCAGCTGTGGCTACTAACATAGCTCACCACTGTCAGGGTGTGAATGTGTGTGTGAATGGGTGAATGACTGACTGTAGTGTAAAGCACTTTGGGGTCGTCACTGTTCAATTAAAAGCCATTTACCAAGCCATATATATATATATATATATATATATATATATATATATATATATATATATATATATATATATATATATTAGGGCTGGGCAAGTTAACGCGTTAATTTCGCGTTAACTCATTAGACTATTAACGGCGATATTTTCTTTAACGCGCGTTAACGCATGTTGGTCACATGCTTTTATTTTGTGAAGGTCTGTTGCTGCGGTGTAGGGGTTTGAACCAGAACAGTAGGTGGCGATAATGCGCCAATAACCTCGCTGTCAGCCCAGCCTCAGATTCAAAGAGGAAGAAAGGTGCTGGCCGGAAAAAAACACAGCTGACATGCGGAAGGCGGTGTTTCCCGCAGGTACCGCGAGCGAGCTTAGGCGGGGCGAGGCGAGGCGAGGCGAGGCGGTGAGTTGGCGGCCGGAACAAGTTTTGTGCGGAGCGGAGCGGGTCTGCATCGACGCCGTCGGTGAAGTCGCTTCTCGTTTCAAAGTATCCATGTATTTTTGCCTGTTTTCCCCCTGCCATTCACTATATGTGCGCGAGAAAGCAACAACAAAAAACCGCGTGTCAACGTCAAATAAACGCAAGCATATCGAGTTAGCAAGCATTTCAGTTTAAAGTTCTTCCAGCATGGAATATGACAGAAACAAGTTAGTTGTAACCACTGCCAAGTTAAACTTTGGTATTGAACATAAAATGGTAATGCTGCTCCCTGCTGTTACCTCAGAAATTGCCTGTTTTTGGTAGATTTTTTCCCCATAAAGAGAATTCCCTGTCAGTGGCAATAAGCTTTAATTTATTATTATTGCTATTTTTTGTTTTACATGTTTAAGTTGAGCTTTACACTAAATATGTGTTACTGATAAGTGCTACAAATGTTACAACACTTTTGTTCATATGGCAGCAGAACATTAAAATAAAAGTGCTCTTTACACTACTTTTGAATTCATTCTTGGAGTTTGTAAATACAATGCGATTAATCGCGATTAATCGCGATTAATCGCGATTAATCAGTGCGATTAATCGCGATTAAATATTTTAATCGTTGCCCAGCCCTAATATATATATATATATATAAAGTGATGGCTATATATAAGTGACGGCTTCTGCTGGTCAGAAACCAGCAGAAGCCGTCACTGCAAAGGACTCCAACTGCAGATGACAACAGCAGTGGACCAACAGCGCTCCAGAAACAAACAGCAGGTGTAGCGCTCACAAACCAGCCAAATTTATGAAGCGCCAAAGTACAAATTGGTTGAAAAACGGCACTTGAGGCCTCAGATGAGCAGATCTCAAAAACACAGCCACACAAACAGCTGACAATGCATCAGGAGTAACAAAGATGCACACCTCAACCTGCCCAAGACGTCTGCCCCACCCATCAATCACTGGTGCACTGCGATCAGCACCTGGCATACACAGTGGGACTGTGGATCACCATCTCACCAGAGTTACAAAATGATCTTACACAATTCTTCAAGAAGGGACTTGGGTGTTTCTTACTTTCATTTCCAGAAACAAAAAAAACTTCCACTACACTGATTTCCATAAATTCTGGCTTCATCAATTGTATTTTATGTGTATTTTAATAAATTGGAAAATTTGTAAAGCAGAAAGGACTTCATTTTCTTGAAATGTTCCTTGAGATGTTTTTTTGTGAAACGGCATTATATGGTCTAAATGAAACGAACCAACCAAATTCAATAACAGGTAAAACTTTTCATACGGTCCTAGATCTGACAAACAGAAGTGGTGTGTCTTTTTAACCTTTTTAAGTGGGCTGACATCAAAACTGATCTGTACAACTAACCTGCTTACAACAGGCAATCCAGATGAAGCACGTGTAGCGATATCTCACTCACACCTCTTGTTTAAATATTAAAGTATTTATATTTAATTTTCCATTGGTTAGAAAAGCACTGACAAAGAAGAGAGAAATAAATGGTTAAGTTCTTTCTGTCAGGGCCAGGTTTTAATGCAGAGAGCAGTCCTCATAGATAATGCATCAGGAGAAGAAATCCATCAGGACCAAGGCCATTTAATGCACGATGGAGATATTCATGCATAAATGCGGCCTCTCTCTTCCTGAACCTGGAGCCAGGTTAATGGTCTACTGTCCTTCCCAGCAGCGTAAGTTTGCATGGTCACTTTTTCTGTTCATCATTGTTCCAGAGTTGAAAAATGATGAAACATTCATGAGCTTTTTTTTTTAAGCAATAATAAATGTAACATGCTTGTTTTGGTGGTTCCCTCTTGTCCTAGCTCTACACACATTATGTACCAGCTGATCCAAGGTAAAATCAAAAACCCCCGGTGGGGAGAGATTACCAAATGTGTTCCTCCTGCTCAGGAAAAAAAAAACTGGCATTTCTCTCTCTTTGTTGTGCTTCTGACCTTTTGAAAATATCACATATTAAATCTTTAATTATTTATGAAAGCCAGTAGCAGTGTTGAGAGATGGGTGGGAGATCCTCTCACATATGATGGGTTTTCTAACTTTAGGAGAACAACAAATTTCTGCCTGTAGCAATGAAATCAAACGAGGATCTCTGTTTGCTACCAAAAGAGCCTCCTTCAGATCTCTGCAGCTCTTTACTTCTCCTGCAGTAAACAATTCTGGCACGTTCGTTTTAACATAATCAAACAATCATTATCCAAAAGAGTAATAAACAGCAGAGAAAACAACTATAGAGAGAAGGAAAAAAAAAATATTTCCCCCGGAGAACAGTTTAACTCGTGTTTGATATGCAAATTTTCTTTTTCATCCCAGCACCAGTAAATGTCAGGAAGGGACATGAGGGAAGAGCCGGACATCTCAATTAAAGAGTGCTAACATGCAGCATTGCAAACAACCACGGAAATGAAAGCATTTAGATTAATCTACAGCATCTGGGAGAATAAATCAGAGTCGCAACCTTATATTGCAATACTCCCGAGAGCGCCTGGAAATTGCAGACAGCAACGGAAAGCCTTATCTGCATATTGAAATTCCAACTTGTGATGGTGAGCTTTAGTATTTGGAAAATGGCCACAGTCAGTATGGAGTTGACTACAAAGAGTCTTCTCTAAAACATGAACGGCTGTGCAGCTCTACCCCTTTAACGACTTGATTGGTTTGAGTTTTGTTTGAAAGCAATGAAATAATTTGCACTTCTAATCAAACATATTCAACGCTTGTTTTAAAGCATTCCTTGGCATAGCCCGTCCACGTTCTGTAAATGCACCTAATGCTGGCTCATATTTGCCGCTTGTGTTCTGTTTTATAAACACATAGAGTGGCTTTTTGGTATATAGTCTCAAAATATCCATATCTAATTTCCTAATGGCTTTCAATGTGTAAGGCTTTTAAACAAAGCCTTTTTTTTTCATCAGTGTGCTGACAAAGTACAGATCTGACAGCCCCGTCGGGTTCAGCAGATCTTTTTCATCTGGCTTGACCTACAATAAATTAACTTTCTTTCAATAACACTTTACGGACTCTCTTAATAAATATGAAAAAAGAAAAAGGAAGACGTATGCTTGGCAAAAGGTTATTCCATCCATCCATCCATCCATCCATCCATCCACCCATCCATCCATCCATCCATCCATCCATCCATCCATCCATCCATCCATCCATCCATCCATCCATCCATCCATCCATCGTCTTCTACTTATCTATGAATGGCTTGCAGGGAAAACAAGTCCAGTAGGGATCTTGATAGAAGGGCTTGTTGCATCAGAGGAAAAGCAACCCTCGGAGTATACCGCCACCACCATAATTTACTGTGAGTATAGAGGTGTGGGAAAATATATGAATGTTGAACTTTGAAAAGTTTTTGTCACCAGTGGAGGCTTGTCATAGGGGGCGCTAGGGAGCCACGTCTGTCAAAATTCCAGGTAAACATAAATTATGAAATATTCTCATAAGATTTGTCTGACTTTTGATATTTCAGGATTCCCATTCCATTCTGTGTTTATGTGGGGTTATTTCTGGTGTATAGGCCTAATTTGAACATTTTAGTTGTGAAGAAGGTAGGCCAGATTAATGTCCGTCCGTCCGTCCGTCTTCTTCCGCTTATCCGGGGTCGGGTCGCGGGGGTAGCAGCTTCAGTAGGGAGGCCCAGACGTCCCTCTCCCCAGCCACTTGGGCCAGCTCCTCAGGAGGAATCCCAAGGCGTTCCCAGGCCAGCCGGGAGACATAGTCCCTCCAGCGTGTCCTGGGTCTTCCTCTGGGCCTCCTCCTGGTGGGATGTGCCCGGAACACCTCACCAGGGAGGCGTCCAGGAGGCATCCTGACCAGATGCCCGAGCCACCTCAATTGGCTCCTCTCGACGTGGAGGAGCAGCGGCTCTACTCTGAGTCCTCCCCGGATGACTGAGCTCCTCACCCTATCTCTAAGGGAGAGCCCAGACACACTACGGAGAAAACTCATTTCAGCCGCTTGTATCCGGGATCTCGTTCTTTCGGTCACGACCCAAAGCTCGTGACCATAGATGAGGGTAGGAACGTAGATCGACCGGTAAATCGAGAGCTTCACCTTTTGGCTCAGCTCTCTCTTCACCACAACGGATCGGTACAGCGCCCGCTTCACAGCAGACGCCGCACCAATCCGCCTGTCGATCTCCCGCTCCATCTTCCCCTCATTCGTGAACAAGACCTCAAGATACTTAAACTCCTCCACTAGGGGCAGCACATCCTCCCCAACCCGGGGGAGGCACTCTACCCTTTTAATGTGTTTAATGTGTTTTTGTATATTTTGAAACGTGTGGCTTCCATGTGATTTCATGCTTGTCTCTGATTGGCTACTTAAAGGTTCTCCTCTGGTGCTCTCTGAACCACTGGTCAATCAGCGCCTTTTGTGGCATTTTTCATCCAAACGGAGTAATTCATGATCTCACCTCTGCCACAGGTGCAAATGTCACTCCCACGTTATGCAAACAGAAAAGTCAGAGTACAACGATGAAAAGATGGGAGAGAAGTACGCATGTAAATTGTTCATTTACATACAAAACTTCAGTTGGGCAAAGGACAGACAGAAGGAGAATAAACCTTCATGAGCTAAAGGGGTTTTAACGAGTGTGAGAAAAACAGGAAAAAGCAGAAAAAGGGTCACTTGTTCCACGCCTCAGATTAGGTCAGAGACGTTGAAAAACACTTAGTTATTGGAAAGCCTACATCAGGGTTATGTAACCGTTGCAGTTTGCCTGAAAGTGTATTTTTCTCATGGAACACAATCACCTCCTTACTTTATCGTGACTTTTACACAAGCACATTCCCACTGTTTTTTTTTTTTATAATTTTAATTCATAACCTTTTTGGTTTTTAACTGCTCGTATTCTACTAGTTTTACTGGAGATGTTGTATTTTTATTGCTTATTTTATGCATTCATTTTATTTTTTTATGGGCCTGTACAGCCTTTGGTTACTTTGGGTGTGTAAAGTGAGTTTATAAATAAAGCTAGATTGATTGATTCAAAATTCATGGGTTCTTGAAGCAAGGGAAACAGTATTTATCAGACAGGTTCTAGTCCCTTCAGACAGTATTTTGGAACGATTTTGTAAAAATTTAAATAGACAAGAAGCAATAGTGACACCTAGTGGTTTAAATTGGAAACACACACACACAGCCCGCCGTTTCATGACGGGTATATCATGTTGTATTTTGTTCTATTTCTGGTCTGCTTCTTTTACTGGTTTCCATGTTTGCAGGCTGCTGCTCTTTAGCCAAGCAAAAAAAACAAAAACAAATGCTGCGCTCTGTTTTGGAACCCTGGGAACTCTCTTATGATTGGCTCAGGAAACAGGAAGTAAACACGGGCTACACACTGCACTGGAGTCGTTCTACACCGTATCTCTAATTTTGAAAGGAGAAAAACTTGACTAAAACATTGTTGATGGAGAGAACCGAGTGTTTATGGGGAATGTTACTTCCATCCCGGGTGACAAATTAATATCATTAAGGTTGATTTTACCGTAAATTCCTTACTTATTGCTCCTTTAAAATTCATTGTTTTTTCTAACACAATGTGAAAGTAATGTACGGTGACATTTAAGGGAGATTATGGTCGTCATCTAACTAGGACCGAGTCTGAGGCCATCTTTTCATTTTTGTTTTGACACCTGAATAGGTTTTCTTTGAATTTATGTATGTTCTTAGAGGAGGAGAAACCTCCATGCTGCCATGCTTATACAAGCTTAATGTGTCTGTCTCATCTGTTC
The DNA here is from genome assembly GCF_011125445.2 of Fundulus heteroclitus. NCBI lineage: Eukaryota > Metazoa > Chordata > Actinopteri > Cyprinodontiformes > Fundulidae > Fundulus > Fundulus heteroclitus. Next base: position 16,247,293 of record NC_046382.1, on the reverse strand, counting down.
TGTATCGCAGTGTCATACTTTGAAAAGACGGCAGTCAACTACCCTCTGACCTCGGAGTTAAAAAGGTAATATTGCAGGGATATATTTCTGGGTGTCCAAAAGTTTCACTTTGGTTTCATCAAACCATGACAGATTGTTTTGCCAGGCCTTAATTGGTTTATTATGGAGGCAAAGGCTTCTGTCAATCCCATTCTTTGGTCCAGACGTACAGAAAGAATAAATTTTATAATTGTCACATGTTGAAAACAACCAGTACATACCGAAGCATTGCTGCAGCTCACTTACTGCTATTGTTGGCAGCTCCCCTCTGAGTTTTTGGTAGTCTTCTTCTGACTGATAGCTTTGTACAGCATGATGATTTTTGATCCAAGTCATCCTCTCTGCAAACTGTGATTTTAGTGAAACAAATCCAAATAAGCAGACGTCAAGAAATACTAAAAGGTTAGCTAAATTTATTTATTTATTTACACTTAATCAGATTCTCTATATTTGATGGCAGGTGTGTACCAAAAAGACTGAAATGCTGGAATTGAATCAAAAGAGGCTTAACCATACTATTCATTTAAAGGTGGGCAGACTTATGCAACCAGGTTATTGCAGCTTTTTTATTCCTCACATTTTCCCCTTAACACATTTGTTTGTATTTCAAATGGCTAGATTTCATTTACTGTTAAAGCAAAAGTGAAATGTCCCCAAGGCAGGTACTAATGGATTTGTGGTTTGTACCTTTTTTTTCTCTTTTTTTTTTAAAAAAAAGTTGGGTATGAAAGATAAAAAAAAACAAGAGCACAAAATAATGAAGGGGCAAATGTTGAGCAGCTTAGCGTTCTGCTTTTCCTTCATGGAAAAACAGAATGCTAAGAAAACAGGCGCCATCTTCATGAAAGGAACTGAACTAAAACAAAGTAATAAGTAATGGTAAATGGCTTGTACTTGTACAACACTTTAACTAGTCTTTAGTCTTTCACCCATTCACACACACATTCACACCCTGATGGTGGTGAGCTGTGTTAGTAGCTACGGCTGCCCTGGGGCAGGCTGACAGAAGCGAGCTTCAGAGCTTATTGCTGAAGAGCCCACGGGAGGGAAAATGAGGAACAGTGAGAAGTTCAGAAACGCCACTACTTGGAAGAATGTGAACAGCAGAAAATACATTTTAAACCAAATGTGAACCAAGAACTTGAACAAAATAATGAGAAATTACAAGGAATTACTATTGAAATCAGTAAAAACAAAAACATAAACCATATAATTTACAGTACTACATTTTCCATGCTTTGCAGTTCTGATTTGTCTTTTCATTCAGCATTTTCCATCATATACCAACACTTTAGACCGCTTTTCCTTGATTTTTATTTCTTTTCTTATAGTTTCTATGTTTGTACGCATTGTATACAACTGAACATTTCTGTTTTATATGATTTGACAACTGAAAAAGTACGGGTCCATCTCAGTAAATCACAATATCATCAGAAAGGTATTTTATTTCAGTAATTTTAAACTTCAACCTATAATAAAGATCCATTACACACAGGCTTATAGATTTCAACCATCTTTTTCTGTTCCTTTTGATGGTTATGTTTCACAGCGGATGAAAACACCACATTCAGCAACTCAAAACACAAGAATATTACATAAGACCAATACATTTTTTTTTATTTTATTTAATTCATAATACAGAAATGTTATGTTATATGGCTTGGTACCTGCTAGTGCTGCTAAAAGTACAACTAATTGGTTTAACGACCATCAATCAACAATGACTATTTTATCACAGTACTTAATTGGCCTAAACACCATGAAGAAGCTAAGAATTGTTGCGCATTACAGGTGAAAGAGCCATTTGTTTTAATTCAAAATAACGTGTTTCTTACTTGGATTTTTAGGTTGATGGCAGACCTCACACAGGAGGAAAACAGTCTCCGAGAGCTCTGGGGGTTACACTAACGAACTCTCGCTGAGAATGACCTAATTAACTGAGATGGGAGGAGGGTGAAATGTTTGGGGTCTGCACCACAGCGTGACAGGTCACCACTGATGTCACCTCAAGTTTAGCTTTTTTGACAAGACAGTCCACGGGTAGACAATGCTGTTGGACATCAACCAAGGGACATAAAGGAATGTTCTTGGATTGCCTTCGCAGATAAATTACCATTAAACCCTGCCAATTAACCTATATTGGACATATTAAATGCTAATTGACAGAGCTGCTCTCTATGCTGTTAAGAGATGTTAACTTTAGTAAGTTTAACATACTTTTGTCTCACCATATCGGTTCTGACAGTGCCCAGGCGAAGGCTTATTACAATCCTCGGCATATTCTTTGGTGTTGCGTTCAAATGTAAGATGTAGAAGATTAAAAGAATTACTCTGAATTAAAAAAAGAAGACTACATTTAAGGCTTTGCATGACCCAGTTTCCAGGCATGCATCCTGCAGCTTAGACACTCTGGAGGCTTCTAAATGTAGAACTGCGGATTCACCAAGCACAGGGTGCCTTTGTGAGCAAGTGTCTATTGTGTGAATACATAGCCGCAAATGTTTTACCTTTTTTATTGTGTTTTCCATGACGCTTTGTTCGCTTGTTGTTGTGTTTTACTCCGCTTCAGATCTCACAGAAACATTGACCCAGATATAATCAGCCCCATTAAATCTGCAGGAAAAAAAAAAAGTATTTAAGGGAACATGGCGCTGATCAATCTGCTCTGCGTGTCGTCATACAGCCTCTTCTCGTGTTAAATTTAGGCTCCTAATAGAGGCGGATTTCATTCCACCTGCTACATGACAGCACAAACGGCAAGAACGCAGAGACATGTAGAAGACAGGTGATGGAATAAAAAGGCACGTCTAGCATGGCGTTCTTTTGGCTGACAGGTTTCTCACTTGAAGCCCCGCAAGTTCTAGAGAAACAGGGTTTCTGCTGCAGCAAAGATGAGTGTTTCACTTAGAAGAACACAAAGACAAAAAGGCCCTGAAAAATATTCTTTTTTTGCATTCATGGCAGAAGGACATAAAAAATGCTTGCAGACTTAAAACCCTTCACTATCTTGCAAGATCCTGATGGTCTGTGTTTATGCATACTAACAGGAGAGAACTGAATATGATTATGTTTTTCAAAACAACCTGTTGGTTTCGAGCTCTTGTAGCCAGCTAAAACAGAAAACACACCAAACTAACATTTTCTGTCTAATCAGATTATTTTTATCTTTATAATTTCTCTTCAGATCTGAAAATCCTTCTGGTTTTTCAATATTAATGCATTTCTGATTGAATAACTTCAAGAAAGGCCAACTCATAACCTTTGTTAGGAAATGGCAAATGACTTCCCTTCAAGCAAATTGAAAAATGAATTTCAAGATGCAAAAAAAGACCAAATAAGACAGCAGGCAGAGGCAAATGTATGCAACACTTTAAAGTTATACCCCTTGTTGCAATGTTGTGCACCTGCATGGCACTTCAGTTGTGCGCGAGTAATGCTCCAGCATCGGCATTAATTACATATATATATACATTTTCTTTACTCACTTTATCTCTCCTGGGGTTGCAAGGGGTGCTGGCGCCTATCACAGGTCTGCAGTCTGTCGCATATATATATATATATATATATATATATATATATATATATATATATATATATATCAATATTATGAGTATTTAGTTGTAAGTCGACCTCTTTTCCATTTCATAACTCTACTATTTTTAGTTGACGATGAAGATTTTTTTTTTTTTTATCAAATCCACACATAATTTTATTTCACTTGCTACAATAAAAGCCCAAAGCTTCTTTTGAATGTACTGACTTTAGGCCACACAAACGGTTTTGCTTTGATGGTTCACATTGAAAGCGAAGGTGGCAGGCCAAGCGACAGATTTACATATCCCTACGCACAGGTAGCTGTGGTGATGTGACGCAACCCAACGCTAGGCTAGGCCACAGCTGCAATTCTAGCGACGTAAAATGCATGATTTTGGTGATTTAAAGTGAAGCCAGAGTGACACGACACCGGCGATAGATGTTAAGCGACAGTTGCTGGAATTGAAAAAGCTGAATGCTTGTGTCTTGTCGCGCCACGACAACCAAGCAGGAACTGGATGTGCCGAGACGAAGATGTGTTCAACCTACATGGAAGAAAAGCTGATAGTGGCGGTCTGCAGTCGGCCTCAGTTGTATGACTCAACTAACTAGGTCCAGAAGGTCCAGAAAGAACCAAGCCTGGAGAAAAGTGAGTGAGGAGACTGGAGTGGCTGTTAAGTGAAAGCGTCACTAGGTAGTGCCATAGTACTGCTGTATTTCTGGCTTGTTGTCTGCTGCGCAAACGGCCGGTGAAAATGTCAGACGAGCGACAGCAAGCAAAAGTGTCAACATTGTGGCGCAATCCATGTTCAGTGTGATCGCACCTTTAGACTTGCTGCCCATTTGGGCCTTAAACAATGCACAATAGAAATGTGTCCCAGCCAGGACTGGAAGATATTCCCCTAAAATTAATATCCCCATGCAGTTTGTAATAATTACAATAAAACAGATGTATTTCAATATTCAAAATGCACGCCTTGGCTAAATGTTAACGTTCAACCTTTTACTGGGAGTCTGAGCAGGGAGTCAAGGCTCTTGCCCCCATTTCAACAACAGGCCTAAAACATGTTTTTCAGTGGTTTTACCACATAATCTAACTACAGAGCTGATATTTAACCATTTTAAAATAGGTGGGTCTAACATATTTAAAAAACTACATTAGGCCCACAAACATTTCTGTGCAAAAACAAGCTATAATTCATTGAAATGAGACAAAAACATATTTGTTATATTGTGTTCCAATACTCCTTTGTGTCTGAAACCTTCTCCTTGAAAGCTATGGGGGTTTTGCTTGAGTTGTAGCTAAAAGTTTAGGAGCTTCTTCTTGGTTTCCATTAATTAAAAAAGGTTTTTGTCAGTGGAAAAATCTGCGCTGATAAAGCTTTAGTATCTTTTTCACTGGCTTGCCCTGCTTTGTTGGCAATGAATTGCTTAATTTTTCAGGGTATGTTTCAGATGCTTCAGAAATGTATCATTAGTGAGCTGTTCCCCCTCACAAATATTTTATAAACTCAGACATTCTGAGACTGTCGGGATCTCTGAAATCATCCAATCCTGTCAGGCTTGTTGTGCTTTTCGTGGCTTTGATTTTTGTGGTTCTGTTTTTCTGTTAGTTTTACTTTCTGCTCTTCTTTCATACTCTGCAACCAATTTGTCAAAAATCTGCCCCATGCTGTTTACAGCATATAGGCTGTTTCAGTTATTCTCGGTCAGATCATTATTGCGTTTGTTTTCTTTCCCTGCGTTTCTTGCCTGTTAGCCCAGTTTTGTGCCCAGCTGTTGTTCAGAGTGTAGTTGTCATCTTCCTACTTTTGCTGCTCTTTTGACATTGTTTGTTGTTGAAAGAGATCCCATTTTGCTTATGGTGTCTGCTTTTTGTTTCCAAGTCCTGCACGACAGTTGTTCTTTAACGTTATTTAAGATGAAGAGATTTATGATTTCTGTAAAAGGCCCAAATAGTGACGTATAAAACATTTAGAATTGGCCAGGGGCAGCGAAGGGGGTCGGAGCTAAATACAGAGCTTAATCTGTTTTACATTCAAGAATGGAATAAATATTTCAGTCTGTAGACATGAAAACCTGGTAGAGACATACCTCAAAAGACCAGTAGCTGTAATTGTAGCAAAATTTGGTTCAGCAAAGTATTGAGTCACGCAGGGGGACTACAAATGCAAGTCATACCTTTCCGATTTTTATTTATAAAACATTTGAAAACCATCTATGATTTTTTTGTTTCATATCAGAACGATATGAAGCTTTGTATTGATTTCTCAGGTAAAGTCAGACAAATCCACTCTTTCTAAATGGCCATGTTATGAAATGTAATGATGTCCATTATTATACCTTATGGGTTGCCACAGGAAGTCATCTGTCTCCATCTAACCCTATCTTCTTCGACCTCTACTCTCTCACCAACTACCTTCATATCCTTTTTCGCTCCATCCTTAAAGATCCTCATTGGTCTTCCTCTTGGTTTCCTGCCTGGCAGTTCCAGCCTCAGCATCCCTCTACCAATGTACTCACTATCCCTCCTTTGTCCAAACCATCTCAGTCTGGCCTCTCTGGATTTATCACCAAAACATCTAATATCAGCTCTCCCTCTGATGTTCTCATTCCTGATCCTATCTACCTATTGTCTCTTTCTCAGTGCCACTCTAAACCAAAACATCAATGGTTTAACCACCTGTACTGTTGCCACTTAGTGCTTAAAATCCTCTAGCTTCTTTATCTCTGCTCCATGTTACGCCACGGCTCCACTTGGGTCCCTCTCATCTACACATTTCTTTCCTTTCCAGATTAAAATAGCTGATTTGGCATACCTGACATGACCTCACTGGCTCCTCTGCTTATTTATCGACTCCTGGCCGCCACACTTTTGATCTTAGTCTCTGTTTCGTTTTCACAATGCCTCGGTGACCTTCGTGTGCTAACATTGGCATCTGTCGTTGTGCAGCCTGAAGGGATTACGATCCTGAAACCCCTCGACACTGTTTTCCCTACGGCGTAAAGCTCAGTTTTAACTGTCTGATAAACGAGTTCACATTTACCCCAGTCACAAGTTTCGATACAGCTTCGAACAGCAACCAAAATGGGGTCTGCTGCTGACAATTCCTCCGGTCGTCTCGGGTATCCTTCGAACAGGCTGTGCGGCTGGCTGCACGCTATCGTCCACATGCAGCTTCAGCTGAAAATCCTTCAGTTTTCCTAAACCTTGAAAACAGTCTCTGTAGTTTCCCTCTATGTCACGTCTTGTGGCTGCACTGTGTTCACCTGTTCTATAGGGCCAATGTGTAAAAGTCCCAACCTAATAGCAGTGTGTCTGCCTAACACAGATTTGTGCCTCTTCAATCACTTGGATCGCTGCTGTGACTGTTTCTGATGTCTCACTGGCTTTGAATTCAGCAGTGAAAACACCTTTTACGTGGAGTGGAGCTGTAGATCCGAATGGATAGACTCTCTTTGTTGGGAGCTGTAGCTTGATGTCACTCTTTGACTCCAGTTGCTTAAACTTGGATTCTGTCATAATGTTACATGAAACTCCTGGATCTATCAACATGTCTACTGGCTTGTCATTCACTAATATGGACAGTGTTCCCTCAGCAGCACAAAAACACGCCGTCATCTTCATCGTCACTGGGTCCTTGTTGTGTCACTGTTGTTGTGACTCTGTTTACTTCCTGTGTTTTCTTTGTCTTACATCTTTGCAAAATGTCCTTCTTTTCCACAGTTATTACCCTTTTTGTTCTTTGCTACTGTGCACTCACGGCTCACGTCTCCTGCACGTCCACACACGTAACACTTGATGCTGTGCTGTTGTAGGAAATCTGGGTCTCACACGTTTATCTCTGTCTTTGTCACGTTTCTTTTCCAGGGCATTAACTATTAATTTCTCTATCCTTTCTGCTTGGAAATCTGCTGCCTCCATCACTCTTGCAATTTCTTGGAGTACTGGGAGTTTTAAGCCTTTTTCTTTTCTTTTTCTTTTTTGTTTGACGAGCGTCTGTCAATCACTTGATCGTCAATAAAATCATCTCCGTTGTCCGAAAACTCGCATGTAGCTGCATGCTTCTTTAATCTACCCACAGAATTGTCCGCAGACTCTCCTGACATTTCTTCCGCTTGTCTGAACATGTCTTTTATAGGTGACATTTTTCTGCGGTGTAAAATAAGCATTCAACTTGTTTACTGCACCGTCATAGTCAACCCCGTCTGCCGTTTCACCCACAGTGAGGAATGCGTCTTGGACTTCAGCTCCTGCTAGGTGTAGCAACAAAGCTATTTTCCGCGTGTTGTCTTTAAATCCCGCCGCCACTAAATAGAGTTTAACCCTATTTAAGCCAGCTAATGTTGCGGATGCCAACATTAGCTGGGTCGCTCGAAACCTCAATATAAGCTATCGCCGTTAGCGTCGTGCTAACTCTGTTGACTTCTGCTCTTCCTGTTTCCTTACTTCTGTTTAACATTAATAATCAGCCATTACTATGCTTCTTTATTATCTCTCACCCGCGTGCGTACAGCTCACATGCCAGACGGCATCATGTATATATTGATGTTCCCAGACACAAAAATCGTCTACACAAGATGCTAAAGTCCACCTGTGTGCTCCTACCTGCGCTCCTTTAAGTCACCCTGTGTTCCTGCCTCTTCTGGAAGAAAGCCTTCTCTTCAGCCATCCTCTTTGCTGCCTGCGGACCATAACCACTAACAATATTGAACATCACACCTTCAGTTTCTAGCTTCAGACTCTTCACCCTATCTGCCACTGTGTTCACCTCCAGAACTTTCCGAGCAAACTCCCGCTTCAAGACACTCCTACACCGTTTCTATTCTCATCCACACCACGGTAGAACAGCTTGGACGCTACTCCTACGCTTCTAGCTGAGCTACCTTTCCACATGACCTACTGAACACACAATATGTCCACCTCACATGTGGAGATGTGGAAAAAGTTTTGCACTCGATGGCCTTTTGGCTTAACGCTGGGCATTTATCCGGGCTTGGGACCGGCCTAAAATGGGATATATGACACTTTGGCCCTTTTGAGACTGCATGCTATTATATAATAATGCAAATAATGTCTAGAGAAAAATATAATCAGGACTTCCCTTTGCATAGGTGTGGTTTATTTTTGCAGCCGTAACCTGGCATTCCGGCACGGCTAGATCTATTGCCCTTAATCGCATGTTCTTATTGTGCTGTTGGAGCAGCATGATTACGAATATTCTCGCCTGATTTGAGTGACAGTGCGTTATTTGGATGAGAAGATGGCAGCACCTGTGAAAGCTCGGAAAGGATAATAAAATAGATTTTTGCTCTATGTAGGCGCATGTTGGTACAAAATTACTAGTGATAATACTCTAAGTTCACCATTATATATTGAACGAGAAAAGAGAATTGCCAGGATTTTGTTTGACTTTAAATAAGCATCTAGCTGATTAATATAATTGTCTTTATTTTTAAATCAGATCAATACAATTAATTAAAGTCTGTGGTTGTAGTGTGACTAAATGGGAAAGTGTTCAAAGGATGACGATGCTTTTTTGTAAGGTGCTGTAATTCTATTTAACGATGATTCATATTTTCCTATTAATCCCAAAAATAGAGATGGTAATGAATAAACACAATTTCTCTTACGGTTTCACAAGGCTTCTTATGAAACTGAGGTGTTCGTGCCTGTTTTCTGAGCAGTGCTGAGGTATTGTTTCTTCACCCTCCCTCTGGGACTGTGGTTTCCAGGGGAAGAGAAGAGTGGAGATGAGGAAAGAGGAAGCAGGGAACACGGCGCAATAAACTTTAATATGCACAATTCTAGTTTCTTCTTGTCTCGAGGTTTTTTATGGAGGAAGCTCACATTACCCCAGTTCACAGAACTGTATATCTAACAAGTTATTTGGATGTTGGGTTTATTATGCAGAGCTGCACTCTCTTCTGATAGCAGCATCTTCACACATGCTCATTAAACCTGCTGATTTAGTTTGATGAATCAAAGCGAAGCACTCAGGTTTGAGATGTAAGCAGATACACTCTGCCTCCGGGGTCATTACAACTTGTTGATAAATCATGAACACAGGAGTGTAGAGTCTGCAGGACTTTACTGGAAACTAGGAAGAAAATTACTGGATGTTGTAATATGAGGAGGAACTTTGGGTACGTATATGAATGTTGCAATGACAGGAAATATCCTCTCAGTTTAGCAACGGTAGGAATCGTAGCGGCCCACAGTTGGGGGCCCTTGGGCTTTGGTGTTACATGCACTGTGTGTATGTTAGACCCTCTAAACCCATGCTTCTGCAAAGGTCCCCTGAATGCACAATCATTGCCCTCTCTCTGAGCTCCATCGCCGACCACGAGTCCTCGATTCTCCAAGGACGCCGGCTACTTCCATTTCAACAGGACTCTGCAGCGCCTGCAAAGGTCGTGCCGAGAGTAAATTTGTAAGCCCGCCTCTGTGCAAACCGGATCACCTGGGAGCTGACACTGCAGCTCGGTTCATGAAGTCTGACTATTTTTATGTTTTAGTTTATTTTTGGAGAAAAAAAACAAGTAAAAAAATAAAATAAAAAATAAAGAACAGGGTTATTGTTTTTTGTTCATTGCTTCTGAACCATGTGAACAGAGAGGTATCTGTACTAAAACCTGCAAAAAAAAAAAAAAAACTCCGACGCCCACACAAACACCCTGTATATACAAACACGCCACGTTTCTGCCAATTTCAGGCAGGATATTGGGGTTCCTAGAGCCTTGGAGTACCATGCAGGAAAGAGCATATTCATTTAGCCTCTGGCGGTTCTTCACCTCCACCTATCATCATTGCATCACATTTCAACGTTTTCACAGAGGTGTGCCGCCAACGCTCTGCTGACACATCAAAGGACTGCGGCAAATCCACTCTCTGCTTCGGAACCTCGCCGTCCTGGAGTTGGCCAGAGAGGTTCTGGTGCCAGGCAGGGCATGACTAAAGACCTTAGCTGACAAATTAAAAAATGGACTCTCTATTTCCCACTTGAAAGACTCGAAGTTATCAGGGCCGCCTGTGGGTAGAACTTTCTAAGTCCTGTGCGGCATGGTTAACTCTGGGGGTTAGGTGGAAAGCAGATTTCAGTTGCAAGATGTTCACAACAGGATGGATTTTTTTTTTTTTTTGCTCTTTCTACCCCGTTTGTCGACTTGAATTTATTTTCCTGCTAAAGTTACATTTACCACAGTGCCTTGCAAAAAATATCCTTACCACTATGTTTTTATAATGGGTTTGTTATAGCATGTGATAGACCAAGCAAATACTGTGCATTGTTGGATAGGGGACAGAAAATGATCCATGGCTTTCAGAATACTTTTATAATAGTAATCTGGAATATTTGGTTTGTATTTGTGTTCAGGGATGCATGATATCAGGAGACATTTATTGCTATTGCGGATATGTGGGTGACAATAGTTACGTTTACATGGACACAAGTAATTGGAATAAAGGGCTGAATAGAATGCGTCATATGAACAAGCAAATCAGAATACTGGGATCGGATTAAGCTAAACCAGAATGAAATTGTAATCAGAATGAGAGAAATTTGATTAGACTTTAGAGACTTTAGACTTTAGACAGCTTTATTTGTCATTTTGTATGCACAAAGTGCGTACAGAACGAAATTTTGTTTGCATACAGCTTAAAAAATCACAGTAAATTGCACATGTCAGAGTGGTTCTATTCTGAAAAAAAAGCCAGATGTATGTAAACCCACATTATGATTGGATTAATTGAGTGTGTGTCCATATAAATGGTACAATCTGATTTTATTTTTCATCCGAATATATTTCGATCCGATTGTGAAATGTTGTGCATATAAACATAACTAGTGTATATTATATTTAACCCACATGCTTCTGTTCTGTCTTTACCATTGTGTGCACAATGTGTCCACCAATCTCTGTATACTGCATTTGAATTTAAAAATCAGTATTGGTGTTGGCTTCAAAGATGTTGTGACGTCACCCAGAAAAGCTGACGTCAGCTATAGAAGTGTCTCTGTCTCTTTCTTGCCTCAGAGGTAAGTTGGAATTAGAATAGTGTGTTTTTTTTAATCAATATTTCAGTTTTTTTGGTCAATATTTCAGGCTAGTGATTAATCAGCTTGGCATTCAGTTAGCTTATTTCGCTTTTATTTACCTTTATTCTATTAAATCAGAACAAGCCCAGCCCTCAACCCCTGCATGGCCGGGCACCACCTCCTTTAGGTGCATTTTTCAAATCTTAGATGTGGGGAGATAAGGCTCAGGTAGAAGGTGTTTGAGCACAGTAAGAGTCCATTCAATTCAAAAATCAGTATGAATGTTGGATATTTGAAATGTAATAAAGAAAACAAATATTTTATCTAAGTGGGCCTTTTAGATTGCTGTATTGATGTCGTGATGATGATTACAGAATGATATAATGCACTCCATCATATTGTACAGTTTTAGAATAAATACTGCTGTTCTGTGAAGGCCTTGGAGCTTCGGTGGAAAACAGTGGTGAACTTACAGCAGTATAAACACCAAGAAAAACAGTGAAAAAGTTGAGAAATGTTAACTAGTGTTAGGATGTAAAACAGCGTCCCATGTTTTGAATGTCTAAAAGCACCGTTTAGTGCTTCATCTGAAAATGGAGAGACTATATGACCCAACTGTAAAACAGATGGAAAAAAAAAGAACAGCATACATGCAGAAGATGGTTTTATTGGCCATAAAAAAAATCTGTCTGTTCAGCCATCCGTCCCTTTTCCTCTTTATCTCTGGTGGTCACTGGCAGGGGACTCCCTGGACAGGTTGATGGGGAGATAAAAGAAACCAAACAGAAAACAATCCAGAAGGAAAACCTTTTTTTTGGATCCAGATTCACTTCTGTACATAAAAATGGGGCGATACTGAACATTCAAACGTTTTTAACACTGGACATGGGGATGGCTCAAAAACTACTATTCCAACTGAGCCACCTTGACAAGACATGTTTCCTTTCAGTTCACCATTATGTAAGGGGTTGGGGCTTTCTGTTACATAAAATCACAAAATTGAGTTTCAGGGGTTATTAAAAACCTTTGCTAGGTTCTGTATAGTTACTCTACTATTACCTTAGTTTTAAAATGCTCAAGGTATTGAGGTATATTCCAGTCAAATGAAATTCATTCTCTAAACTTTTATTTTAAGAGAGAAAACGAAATGTGCTTTTTTTTTTCTCTTGAAAAAAAAGGCTACAGTAAAGGAAAGTAACAAATAAAAAATTATAAATTTATTTCAACATGGTTTGTTTTTCCTTCCTCTGCAGCTGAAAGAGATTTACTGATAACTTTGTATGGGTACAGCAGATGCTGCTATTTATGGTCCTTCAAAAAAAAAGTAGCATCTGCATTAAATTTGCTCATTTACTGCTGCTGGCATTGCCTCCTTACATTTAAACTCCACCTCCCCCACATCCCGATCTCTTTCACTATTGGCCAAATGCGTTGGGGAGTTAAATTGAATTCCTTTCTTGATGTATTTCTTTCCATGGGGCTCGCTAATTAAGAATTTAATTATGGGGGAGAAAAAAAAAAAGAAGAAGCTAACAAACCGCCTCATGTTTTAAACATCTTTTGACTTGCCTTCTTCCTTCTAATCTGTCTCTGACTTTCCATTTTTTTTTTTTTTTAGTCCTTCGCTTCCTAAGTGTCTTTTTTAAACTTTTGACATCAACTGAAGGTAAGACGTATGCTAAAATGCTAGAGAAGGACCAAATAGAACATTCTCAAGAGGCAAAATGCAGCGCATGCATAATCAATTAGATGCAGGAGACTGGAAGCCTGTTGATGTTATTCAAATTCTGAGCCTGCTTGCTAAGAATAGAAGACTTCATTGCCTAGATCCGTAAAATAAAATAAATAATTTAAGCTTATAGCAACTGATGAAAAGCACAACAGTTTGAGCATTCAGTGTTTTACAGTGAAAATCAAAACAAACAGTTCAGTGGGTTATTCTGTTTTTGTCTAGTCTTTTTTTCTTTTTTAGCATTTTCCTCCTGGGCTACCAAAAAAATAAATAAAAAAGTATTGTCCTGTCTGTTCTTTTTTTTTCTCTCTCTCCTGGTGAATTTTGCCTGCTAGCACAGCCTTTTCTTTTCCATGCATATCTTATCAACCTGTTTTCAGTGGTTCAAGCTTCCATCACCCGTCGACGTTCCAAAAAGGTGCTACCCTGAAGCGTAGTTGTGGGGTAATGGGAACTGAGTTTCTGGGAGGGTACAATCAAGGTGAATATTACCTGCTCCTGCGTGGTCTAGAGGTCAGTCGCTCTCCTGTGGCAATCAGGAAAGCAATAAAACCGGGGAACAGGCCTTTGCTCATGCCTGTGTCAGCCCAGGTATACAAAAGAAACGACGGAGCCTGACAAGGACGGGCTTTCAGAGATTCCCGCTTTAGAGCCGCAGTATTGCGACACACATATAGCTCCCGCTACCCGTGTCTCACTGTTTCGCATCTCCCTTTTATTTCAAAGCTGTAGAGACACGGTGCCGTCTGAAGACGACACACTCGTATTGCCTTGCTGTGCTTTTGACACAGTTCCGTTCGATTTTAGTTATGTAGCGCCAGCTCACAACACGTGTCATCTGAAGGCACTTAACTTATTCAGTTCAGACAAATCAATTCAACCTGGAAAGACTCACACAGACAGATTGGTCAAAATTTTTTTCTATTTAAGGGTAAACACGGTGGCATAAAGCAATTTGATTACCAGGCGAGCCAGGCTCCCAAGGATGCCTTTGGCAAATAATGCTCTCTTTCTTCATTTTCACTTTTTAATAGTAAAACATTACACAGAGATCACCTGCACTGCAAAAGGGAAACTAGAAGTCAATTTTTCTTGAAATAAGTGTATTTTACCTTGATTTGAGCGTGTAAATAAGACTATTTGCCAATGGAATAAGATTTTTGCACTTAAAATCAGAACAGTTCATCTCCATCACCTTATTTCAAGTGCAGAATATCTAATTATCTTATTTTAGGGGTAAAAATACGCATTCCACTGGCAAATAGTCTTTTATTTAGCTGCTCAAATCAAGGGAAAATATACTAATTTCAAGAAAATTTTACGTATTTTAATTCCCTTTTTGCAATGTGTAATTATCTGTGCTCTCAAACCACACACACGGGTTTGCACCTTCTTTTAAGCACAACACATTTGTCTTTGAATCAATTCCCTTCTAGCTGCAAAGATGACTGTCCAACCACAGCAACAGGAAAGATCCTGCTTTTGGTACTTCTAAATGCGATACAGATTCATGTAGGAAAAAAAAGGCAAACTCTGCAAACAGCTGCTGATTTAATTCAAGATGAAAATCCATTGTGTAATATATCCTTTCTATTCGTAGAAAGCGAAATGAAGATTAACACCTGAGGGCAAGAATAACACAGATGGATGTTTCTGATATTATCAGCAACGTTATGTAAGAGTTTTAGCTGCAGGACAGCGCTTCGCTCTTCTCGAGACATCTTCTGCTGAACACGCTCCATTGCCCTGCTGTGACATTAGAGAAAAGAGGGCAACATTTTTAACATGCTTGATGAAATTATCTTTTAGATCTTTAATTTAATATGTAAATGTTAGCCTATTTTATTTCCAATTAATCACCCGTTTACTTTTCCCCGCAAACAGGCATGACCAACATCTTAGCATGAAGTGTCTCAGAAAAAGGTTATAAAGCTGTGAATACACTTGTTACAGAGTCTAGCAAAAGTGCTCATATCCCTATTGTTCATATTTAGTCCATCGATTGCCTAACTTTATTTGGCCAGGCTATCCTAGTCAGCAACACATTTTGCTGCCGTCCAAAGATGGAATAAATAAATTACCATTCTGATGGTGAAGAACGAGGATGCTGGTCATTCCAGGGGTCAGTGTCCGACTCTGAGTCCGTGTCTGACCCTGGTTGCTCAAAAGTGTAAGACTTGAATTGTCCAATTGGACTGCCAGCCTTCGCCATCGTCTCCTCCTTGTACACGACATGAAGGCGGGGTTTCAGCGCCTTCCACGGACATGCCCAGTGTTATTTCCATTACATTTGAGATCTAATTTCATATGCTCAGCTGTGCTTTGATTCATTCAAATTTGGCCGGCTGCTTAATGCCAAATATCTGTGGTGTGATGAACTCAGAACATGTATTGTATGTATTGCTACTTTCCATGGACAAACTAAAAATTACTAACATAATGTCATGTTGCATGACAATATGCTCGCCCCTGCTGAAGAAAATCATTCCAACAGCATGGCATTGTACCAGTGGAGAGGCTGTACGCCGTGTTCGGTGCAACGTTACGGCCAAGACACACAGCTTGCGTCCGAACCTCTTCGCTCCGAACACATTTTTATCCCCCTGAAACAAGATCAAATATTCACGCAAGAGTTTGCATCCGGAAGTTCAGCCAGCACCATCCAGATAAGATAAGATAAGATAAGATAAGATAAGATAAGATAAGATAAGATAAGATAAGATAAGATAGGCTTTATTGATCTCACATTGGAGAGATTCACTTGCCACATCGGCTCATAAGAGAAGGTGCAAAAGTAGGAAAGGTGCATCAGCTATATACAGTGAATCTTTATATATACAGTGGATCAAAGAAAAAGAGAAAAATAAGAATAAAATACAAAAAGAAATAGGAATGGGCATATGATGTCTTATTTGCATTATAAGCCGGAAAGTAAATGTAAAGCTGCAGTAGCTGCTCAACCAAACTCAAAGAAGGTTGAGGTTTCATTTTTTTATCTGTTTTTTGTACTTCTGAGCTCCTATCACGGGTAAGTACACTGTTTATTGAAATATTTTAGGGATTCGTCACTGTGTGTAGCTGTGTGATGAACCTATATTGGTATGCACCTGGCAGGATGTTGCGTACAGTTTACCTGTTTAGACATTTTATTTTGTATTTCTCCCCAGAGCGGATGTGTTTCACTTTTGCCAACTTCTCTCTCTACCCGTCTGTCGACTTTGCTGCGTAGTTGTGACCAAGACAGACCAGGGGTCTACCTAGGTTGAAACTACGCAGACACAGTTGCAGTGAACTCCAAGTTGGTTTCACATTAACCAGAAGTCATTTCTCCAATTTAATAAAATTTGTTTTTGCGTCAGATGGACCCTAATTCAGCTCTGGTGTACATCAACCTTTAGTTTCTGCCCTCATGTAATGTTTTGCGTATAGGCCGGTCAACAGATTCCCCCACCTGAGCTAACGATCTTTGCAGCTTCTCCAGAGTTACTCCTCCTGTCAGTTTACGCGCATGACCATGTTTAGGTAGGTTAGCTGTTGTGCCATACTCTTAATTTTTGGACAATGGATTGAGAACTTTGTGAGACAATCCAGGGCTTGCAATATTTTTTTATTACCTAACCCAGCTTTAAACCTTTCCACAACCTTCTCCCTGACCTGTCTGCTGTGCTGCTTGGTCTTGATGATGCAATTTGTTCAATAATGTTCTCTAATATGCATCTGAGGCCTTCATAGAACTGGTGGATTCATACGCAGATAAAGAAATTAGGGGCTTTCAGAAGGCAATTGGTCGTATTCAATTTTATTTCGAGCTAAGAGAGTAAAGGTGGGGGTGGGGTACTTATGCACTCCGTATTTTTTAGATTATATTTGTAAGACGAAAAAGCCCTGTTTAAAACGAGTTTTGTTTCACCCTACAGTTGTGCTCTACTTTGCATTGGCCATTAAAGTTTGTGGTTGTAATATATTTGCAAGACGCTGTAACTGCAATAGTAAAAAATACCAACATTTTCCATGAAGGAAATAATCAATAAATGACAGGGGGAAAAAAAATCCATGTGTTCTCATCACATTTTGTCTCTCTAACTGGTCTTGTTTGATCACTGATCGGTGTTCAGACACCCATACAAGATAATTCCAAATAAAACATGAAACAAATGTGTGCTTGAAGCACAGTGACGGTACAGTGAATCAAAGGTTGCCATCGGTGTGTGGTTGTGCATCTCCTGGCAGACGTGCTGGCCTCTTCACGTGTATGTGCTTAGCAGGAATCGTCATCCAGGCAGGTAATTGGATGCTGTTTACATTGCCCTTGGCATCCTCCTCCCCTCCTGCCTGACACATCTGTGCTGCTCAGTAGAGCCGAGCAGCTCGCCGCTGTACTGTGTCTTTGCACATTTAGCCACACAGGCGGTCCACTTTCTGCAAAGTCAGTTCGACGCTCAGCTTTCAGGCTCCGAAATTTTTATTTAAACTGCGCAATATTGCCTCATGGCGTAGTAGGGTTTATTGAACCGTTAAAGAAGTAGATATTGATGGTCACAGGATAGGTTGTGTTTGTGTATGCCTTTGTGGAGGGCGGTGGAAGAATGGGGGATATAAGTTTGGAAAGGCTGGCTGCAGGTGCTTAGGCACCAGATGGAACAGAAAGGAATTAGGCTCATCATCCTTCCTGTCTCCTGGTTTTCATTAAAAGGAGAGGGGAGATGGAAATTCAGAGAGCATCTCGAAAAAGAAAGCATTAAAATTCACGGTGGTTTCACGGCATAGTACCAAAAAAAAAAAAAAAATCCAACATAATAGATTAAATCACAGAACTATGTGTATGACAACCTTCCTATTAATTACCCCATTCAGAGCTTATTAATTATGCAATCAAAGTCCTGGCGCAGACATGTTCTTGAAAGAACAGGAGATTAGCGTCCTTTATCATTTTCATTACACACGTAAGAACGGTATAGGGAACACATCCTTGAAAAAAATTACAAGATATGTCGAGAAATTAGGGACAATTGTCACACAGCATCTGCTGAATGGCTTTCATAGTGCTCGACCTATAAATTAAGCAGAATTATGCATGTAAAAGTATTATGAATCAATTTTTTTGTCCTTTTGTAATCATTTTGCTTGAAAAATGTATCCAAAATCAACACAACGGAGATGCACAGAATAATACACCGCCTTGCACAGGTGTGAATACAACTTGAGTTTTTCACAGTCCCTGCAGAGAGTCACTGTCCCTGCAGAGAGAAAACCACAACACGATGCAGCCACCTCCATGTTTCATAACGGGATGGTGCCATGAACAGAATCAGTTTTTCACTACACCATGTTTTGGATGTAGGCCAAGAAGTTACGTTTTGATCTCATCAGACCTGAGCAAATAGATCACGTGTTTCAGATTTTTGCAAAAAACAAAATCGATGTTTTCTTCTTTATGGTTGTAAAATGACGATATCTGAAAACCTTAATGTATTTTAAATACTTGGATGGATTTTGAATACAGAGCGCTGCATCTGGAACTGTTTGTTTACTAGAAAATGTGTCGTGTTTTTGCTTTTCTGTGAATAAATCTAGACCGTCTTCACAAAAGAACCATACTGTGGGGTTGTTTTATAATAGCATTATAATTGTTAGCACGAGACAAGACAAACGATAAAAAAAAACAATGGATATTAGCCCATTTTGAGGCTACGGTGGACCTTGATTTTGGCCTGAGTGTTACCTGACAGGCAATTAGAGCGACCTCGAGGGAGAAAAAAAAAAAGGATGAAAGCCCGGTGAAGATGAAGGTTGGGGATGAGGCGGATGAGAAGCAGGTGTGTTAGAAAAGCTGCCAGGGATCTGGATGGCAAGCCTGCAGGAAGACAGAAGGAGAAGGACAGAAAGGGCAGACGCATACATAAACACACACATGCGGGGAGAACAAAAGGGGAAAACAAACCTAACTGCCAGTAAGAACTATGACACCTGTTTTAATTAGTTTTTTTTTTTATGGTTTTCTTGGCCGTGATCAAATGCCGCTCTTACTACTACAGCCATACATTTACAAAGCTATCATCCTAATGTCTAGCAATATGTCAGATTCTTGTTACATGCCCGCAAATTTGCCAACCAATTACAAAATCAATTAGAAAATAAGATGTCCTGTTGCTGCTGGCAGTGATCAAGGGCCCAACATGACTGGGCTGGTTTGAATGTGCCTGACTATAAACAAAATAAGGGGTACTTGGACCACTACGTTTTTTTTCTTTGTGTGTGTCACTCTGTAATATTATGCAAGATCGCATGTTTGTGTTGGTTTCTCTTTAAGACTTTATTACAAATAGCTATATCTTTCATTTACGAATGCATCAGGATTGTTTTTACCCGTGATACCAGCCTGACTCATCTTAAGATTCCCAGTCCAATGCTACATTAAAGGTCATAAAAACAGTACACCTCTGTCGAATCAACCTGCCATACCTGACCCTATTTGACCAAAGGCTAGTCCTTGTAATTAAATTTAACCAGTGTGCATGATAGTTAATCAGATACATCTGAAAGGCTCCAGCAGAAGTGACACTCACTTCTCCTACTCTACAGATTTTACAAACGCTAGCTGAGAACAATTCAATCTGAAAAACTCACAAGGAAAGAAGAGACAATTAGAAGAATTTATTGATACAATATTTTAAGACTTTGGCGCTCAGACCTCGGCAGGAAACATTAATGCTGAATTATACTTCAATATGCATAAGCAGGTGTATGAGAATAGGAATGATCCCCCAGGCCTGAAACTGGTGGTGGAGTGGAGATAGACAAAGTTTGTTCAGTCCATATGATGATCTGTTTGAGCTAGATGTCCAATTTGATAAACACAGGTTTGCATGATTGTCCATGATGAGCAAGCTTGAAGCGACTGTGGAGAGGAAAAACTCCCCTTGGGAAGAAACCTCTGGCAGAACCAGGCTCAACATGGCGGTCTTCTGCCGGACCGATTGAGATATGACAGCGAATCCTGTAGAGTCCAGGAGGAATTACACTCTAATAGGAACAAGGTTGTAGGAGCACATAGGAAAGCCAGATGGAGCTGCTATGATGGTGGAGAAGGGGATGGAGGTGGGTTGAATCCAGTCATCAGAGTCCAGATCAGACATCGCACAGCGACTGCTTGCTTGCTGGGTAGAAGTTGAGCTGGATTTGAAGTTCTTTTAAGACGAATCCAGGACACCGATTGGCTTCGAGGAGGAGCAGTTCAAAACTGATTGGCTTGCGTCGGAGGCGAATGAGTCCTTGATTGATGGAGGTAAGCAATGAGTTTCTTCAGTCTGAATTTCCGCATTTAGCTTCATTTGTCCCAATCAAGCTTACTAGAGTTGGCGGGATTTAGAATAAAAAATAAAAAAAAAGTAAAGAAAAGAAGACTGAAACAAATAAACCAAATCAAAAGTGAAATAAAATACAAAGCCTACACTGCTGCTCTAGATATAAGACCCTTGGAAATGAGAAGAGATTTGTGATGAGTGATAAAGGGGATGGGGGAAACCGGAGGAGAACAGAGGCAGAATTACCATAACTCCAGCAAGAGAGGCCTCTGTGTCTTCTTTTTCTTTTTAGGGAGAGCAGTTTCCCTTTCAGTTCTGTATTTCTTTAGAGAAGACGCCATCTTTGTCCCCGACGGGGACCTTCTGTGTGACTCCGGGAGGGAGTTAAAACCAATTCACAGGAAAATCTTGGCACGTGCCTTTATTTTACTACCCAGTCAAGAACCAAAAATGTTATTAAAGGATGGGAGGACACTTTCCAAAAGAAAAACTCCAAGATACAAAGTTTTTGAGTAAATACAATGTGATAAAAAAGGACAACATTTTTTTAAAGATTAAAAGGAACTGATACAAAAACATCTGATTGCAGTTGCAAAATATGTTACAAAGTTGGAGCTGCTTAAGGGTTACTGGCAAGTTCCCCTAAGTGAAAGGGCATCCAACATTTCAGCCTTTGTAACCCCAGATGATTCCTTACAGTACGGCGTGATGGCATTCGGTATGCGTAACGCCACGGCTAACATGGTTAAGTGGCATCCCAAACTGCAGCGCCTATTTAGACGACCTGGTGATTTATACTGAAACCTGGCAACATCATTCGCAAACCCTACGGCGAGTGGAGCACAGTTTGGCCCAAGCTTCCTTAACTCCTAATCTGGCAACGTGTGAGTTTGCCAGAGCCACTGTGGCGTATTTAGGCAGAGAAGTGGGACAAGGTCAGGTCGGTCCCATCAATGCTAAAGTTATGACCATTAATGAGTATCCTGCGCCCAAAAACTAGACGTGAGCTGCACAGGTTTCTCGGAATGGTTGGTTATTATTGAAACTTTTGCAGGAATTTCTCCTCTGTTGTCCAGCCGTTAACCAATCTACTTAGCCCGAAACCTGATTTCGTTTGGTCAGATGAATGCCAAAATGCTTTCGAGACTGCTAAATCTCTTCTATGTCATAAACCAGTGCTGGCAGCACCTGATTGGACCCGATTTTTTAAACTGGAGGTTGATGCTATTTAAACTCTGCTCACCTGGAAATCAGGGCAGTTGTGATTTGATGTGAGCAGCTTGCCTTGTTTCTTGGGGTGTTTTGAAACTCGCTCTGCTCTAGACTTGTTGCTATTTAATATTTCTTTCTTGAAGATTTTTGCCAAGCACCTTACGGAAAGCCTGCCGCTTCAGATTGGCAAACAACTGAGTTTTATTCCAGCCTTTTGAGCTGTCCACCTGTTAAAGTTTGGTTTTGGTAAGCTCTGTTTTAAAGCTTACTTGGCCAGAGTTTCGATTTGTTTCATCTTTTTTTTTTCTATGTATCAAAGGTTTCTTTTTGTAAACCTGGCTTGTGCTTGTAGGAGTACCCTCCTTTTTGTTCCTTTTTATTTTGGCAAAGCTTGAAACAAAACAAAAAAAAAATTGCTTTTCATTCATAAAAGCATTTACATCTGCTTAAATGTTACCTTCCCTTTTTCCCTGGCTGAGCTGGGTCAGGAAGTGAATCTCTAAGGTGAGGAAGGACGCAGGCCGTATATGCTCTCCTCTGTTTCCCTCCTTCTTCAAGGATGCATGTTGCAGAAAGTTCCAGTTTACCCTGGAATGAGCCACGACTCCCCCACATGGATGATCTCTCACATCCGTAGACTCCCTCTTTCTCTCCTCGAGTGTTTTCAGGTGGAATTGAAGAACCTGGACCCAGGGAGTCTCTGCACAGCAGACGGAGAGCTGACCCCTGACCCTGTGCCTCCTTTTCACACCAGTGTCCCGTGCATCTCTTGTGAATCTTGTGTTTCAGCATTGAAACTTCCAGCAGAAAGCTGATATGAGATGCTTCCTTTAAATTTCCACATGATGAAATTCATAGCACCCCCATTAAACATTCAGTTTTTTTATAAAAATGGTTGCATATTAATCTTAATTTTATTACCTCTGAAAAGAGGGCCATTTACAGCCCACAATTTTTCATTTCTTTGGATTTGTAGCTAAGGTATGGGTAATTGTCCCGCTGCAGAGTCAAGTTTTATTCAGGATTATTTAAGTTTTTTAAATTAATGAAATAAAAGTTACAAAAACATGGTTCTGTACATTTCTCTGCTCTAAAGTCTTGTTTTCGGTCCGCTTCAATCAAGGAGATTATATATATATATATATATATATATATATATATATATATATATATATATATATATATATATATATATATATATATATATATAGTAGGACTTCATTATATGTAGCTAGTATAAAAGTGACTGAAAGTTTGGTTTGATTGTTTTCAATTAATAAAGGATGAGCAGGCATAGCCCACCCCTGGACTAACTATACAGCAATAAAAACATCGGAAGTGGTGAAGTGTACAGGTTTTGAACACGACTGCTGAGATTTGAGAACAAGAACTGTTTGAATCTCTGGAGTTAATTTTGATCAATGTTTTTGTGAGTTGTCCCTGAACACACCTTGAAAGTTCAGCTGTTAGGATGTCCCCTCTCCTGTCTTCTCATTTTAGGTGTGGTGAATTACCTACTGCAGGAGAGTGGTGTCTACCATCAGCTTTAAGTTGTTTCTGGTGGTTATTAAGGGGTCGTTCACAAATTTCAGCCGTTTCACAAGCGTACAAACCATAAGCTGGGGGGGGGGGGGGGGGGGTTCTTGTGTACGCTGAAATGATGACTTGTTAAATTGAGCACATTTTGCTTTTTCTCCTGCAATAAACCTTAATAGGCAGAGCTGTCAAGTTTCATGCAACACTTGACGTACTTCACGCGGAGAAATAACAAAGCCCACATGCGAGCGATCCGTTCACTGCACTGTGTGTTCAAAGAGCTGCTTTCTGTGGAGCCGCTTTTCACAGCTCCTGTTGCCGACACGGCACATGCCGGAATGCCCTGCGGTAGATAGAGGAAATCTTTTTTTTTTTACATATTGGGAAATTGCAAGGGCATGTGTGGGAAAGGGAAAAAAAAACATTTAAACTTGTGCAGTGCTCCTTAATTTGCAAACTTCAGCTACTTTGCATGGTTGGGTGTAGAGTAGGGGTCACCAACCTTTTTAAAACTGAGAGCTGCTTCATCAGTACTGTGTCATACGAAGGGTCACCTGTACTGACCTGTGAACTACAAGGGTCCAAGCTCAACTTACCTTACGTTATATAAACGTTTTTAATGCTTTTGCCATTTTAAAATTTATGCAAATACAAGTATGATTAAAAACAAGAGCAACTGAATAAAGTAGCATTTTAAATGCAGCTCACTGGAGGGTTGTGCTATTTTTTTTCAACGGTCTTGAAGGCACCACATGTGGTCGTGGGGGCTACCCGGTGCCCGGGGGCACCATGTTGGTGACCCCCTGCTCTAGTGTCTCTCATCCTCATCTTGACAATACTTCAGATTCTCTTTTGGGTTTATGTCAGGTCAGTTTGCTGACACACCAATCCAAAATCTCAAATTAATTGGTCAGCAATCAAGCACAGTGATGCCATGATCATTAAAACAGTAATCGGTGCTTTTGGCTGTTTACTCAGATATCAACTTCTGCTGGAAAATTAATTAAACATCTCCATCAAAGCTCTTCAGCAGTGGAGCGCATAAAGAGTTTTCAAAAAATTCCTGCTAGATGGCTGTGCTGAATTTTGACATAGTGGACCAACATCCATAGTTCAGTCGTTTTCCCCCTGAGCCCAGGTTATATGCTTCGGACATGGTCACTAGCTATGTTTACGTGTGCATAAGTAATTGGGATAAAGAGACGACTGGTATAAAAAATGTGTCATGTCAACATGCCGACTGGAATATGGAGATCGGGTAGAGCTCAATAAGAATGAATTTGTATTTCAAATGTGACAAGTGGTTTATGCCGATCGTTAATTTGAATGGCGTCCTTCTAAACACTTATCGTGTCATTCGGGTAGGGGCAAACTGCCCGGACTGTGCATTCGTGCCCTGCGCCTCTCAGCCTGTGATGCAGGAATGCCGACAGCACGTGTTTCTAAAGCTGGTAGCTTTATTAGTGAGGGCAGTAACATCTGAACCGCTCTAAGAACCTGGCTTGGGTCCATTCTGGGCACTCAGAAAGATACAGAACCCCACTTTTACGTTCACATTTCCATGCTTGTTTGAATATGAATATTTAATAAAGTTTAAGAAAAAAATAAATAAAACACTTCTTATTTTTATGTTTTTTAAAGATGGAAATGCAACTTTTTTGGGGGTTGGAGTTGAGGACCCTACGCAGTGTTTGTATTCTGACCAAAGCCTGGTGCATTTAAACATATATCATGATGTAAATACTGCATTTGGATTACTTTTTCCTTTTCAATCCAAACAATTTTAAATCTGAGCAAGGAATTTTGTGTATGAAAACATAGCTACTGTTTCAATGCTGTTTGTTGAAACACTACACACAGCTGCAATCCACAATAATTTTAATTTATTTCTGCGTCTTTTTGTACTGCACTTTTTCCTTCCACTTAACTTTTCCTGGATATTCCAGAGTACAGCACTCTGTTAAATGTCATTTTTTTTAGCAATGGCTTTTTGTAGCTTGCCCTCTCTGTGGAGAGTGCCATTGACTGCTGGATAACTACTAAGTGAGCATTCATTCCTATGGACTCTTGCGCACTGAAAATCCCCTTTTTTTTTAATTGGTTGTATACAATATTCAGATTTTGCAACAAACAATTTAGGGAGTGTTTTCATTACCCGTATTTTGCTGATTGTGGACATTTAGGAGTCATATTTGCAAAATGGCTATGAGCAGCTATGTCAGTATTAGTTTTATCTAGTTTAACACGTTTTCAGGTTTGTATTCTGCCAGAAATATTCTGTGTTCTCCAGGGCTGCTGACTGGTGGGATCTAGACTTAAAGTAACATTTATGATTAATCCTCCAGAATGGATCGAATCAAAGATTTATAATCATAGAGGATACGTTTACAGAAATTCATTCGTTTGAGTCCAGCCGTCCGTAAAGTACTTAATCTTTCTTGGAGAAGTGGATACACAGTACATCGAGACATAAACTGTCTGATGGCAGCAAATTCTCCGACAGAAGGAACATCCCTCCCCTGGGGTATAAAATCCTTTTTTTCTATAGTCGAATGTGGGGATTCTGATACAATGTAAGTCTATTTTGTGCTACTTGGCAGCACTTGGTCACCATTGTCTCCAGGGTTTCTCCAGGCGGTCGGACTTTATGAGCAGAAGGCCTAAATCTCATTACCCTTAAGTGCTATACGGCAGACATAAGCTGATGGTTTGTTTGCTGTGTGTAAAGCCGGCATCACAGTATCATTCTTGTAAGAAAGACAGCGCCCATCTAGGCTGCCCATGGGTTCAAATTAGCTACCCCCCGGTCTCTCTGAAGCCCCCTTAGCTCCCCTACATTGGGGTTACACTGCGTCTCTGGTGGCAGGGCTCACTTAAGGCCCAATCCACATACTCTAACAAGACATGAGCCATCTTTGAAAATAACCTTGAGAAAGTAGGCCTGAAAGGGAAGGTTTTTTCCTACACTTGATGTGTCTCGGCTATAAAAAGACTGCATGATTTGGCCTCTCCAGAGAGCCCATCAGAGCACAGCAGTCAAAGCTCAGCACTGCCCCCTAAAACTATTTGAAGACCAACAATGCATTTATTGGCTTGGCCTAATGCCAGACAATTATGTAAGTAAATGACTGTGTGCGGATGAGAAAGAAATTGTACATAACCAAGCATCTTATTGCCATATAAATGTGTCCGGCTTTATGTAACACGCGGTTTGAGCTGTGTGCTTTATGCTTTCATGCAAAGCACTCCTAAAACAGCTGTTTCATACGTGAACTGATATGTTCATCGGTTTCTTTCGCACATTTCTGTTTTTGTGTGATCCATAATCATCAAACTTATAAGCAAGGCCTTGCTATAATTAACAAATAATCCTTAAACCTAAACCAAACATAAACCTAAATCTTAATTGAGATATTTTTGGTGCAAGAAAGTGAAACATGGAAGAAGAAAAAACAACTGTAACCATTGTTCATTGCCTGTTTGTTTGCCTTCATTATATGTAATGTGTGTAATGTGAACCTTCAACACAGTTGACCTCTCCATAATTCTGAGTTTAGCATGGCACTGGTCTTTGGTACAGTGGGTTAGAGTTTGGCTGCCAACCAAGAGGTTGCAAGATTGAAACCTAGTGTGGCAATTTCAGAGATTTACATTTTACCCTACATTTAATTTTCCTTTTGGTTTAAATAAGTATTTTTGAATTTAAATCAATATATTTCACCATTTTTTTATGCCTTTAACATTGTTATTCACATATTTAATTTTTAACGTCTTCTACACAATTGACCTCTCTATAATTCAGAGCTGTCCCTGGCACTGGTCTTTGGTACAGTGGGTTAGGTAATTGGTTACCCATCAAAAAGTTGCAGAATCGAAACCTGGTACGGCAAGATTGAAATCCGGTGTGGCAATTTCAGAGTTTTACATTTTTACCCAACATTTAATTTTCCTTTGGGTTTAAATAAGTATTTTTGAATTTAAATCAATACATTTCACCATTTATTGAAGCCTTTAACATTTTTATTCACATATTTCTTTTTTTTCATGCTACATTGAAGTATTTAATCGTGTTTTAATAAAACCAATTTTCCATGCTGCTTCGATGCAGACCTTCTCCTGTCGGCTGGTTTTGATGAAGACAAATCCTTATCACTCAGAAGATTTGATTTAAAATCTCCGAGCAATAAGGGCCTACAACCAAGGAATTCAGAAGCTTTGGCTTTGACGGTTATGCGCACCACCAGGCGGGCGCCTTGTTCAATTTCTTCAGAAATTGAACGTTTCTAGTTAGTAAATAGAGTGCACCTCTGTCTATTTTAATCTTAGTATAAATTCAGCTGCTTTGTGAAGGCCTCAGAGGTTTGTTAGAGCGCATTAGTGAGCAAACAGCGTCATGAAGACCAAGGAGCACAGCAGACAGATCAGAGGAAAAAGGTGTGGAGAGGATAAAATTTGGTTTTCTGTCCTGCAAAATGTTATCAGGGAGGAAAATTAATGTTACACTTCATCCCAAACAGACCATCCCCATTGTGAAACATGGTGGAGGCAGCATCATGCTGTGGGGATGCTCTTCATCTGCAGGGACAAGTAAGCTGGTGAGAGTTGGAAAAGTAAGTTGGATGGAGCCAAACAGGGCAATCTTTGAAGAAACCCTGTTGGGAATCTGAATAAATTTGAGAGTGGGCCAAAGGTTCACCTTCCAGCAGGAAAACCACCCTAAAAATACAACCAATGAAGTTGGTCGGAGTTAGTCAGTTTTAGATCAAGGGTGTCAAAGTCCAGTCCTCGAGAGCTGGCATGCTGGAACTATTAAGATGTCTCTTTCAGCACACCTGAATCACATATTAAGGTCTACCATTGGTTTAGGTGTGTTGGACCAGAGAGACATTTAACGGGTGCAGAATACTGAAGATGCGGCTCGTAGCATTTTCTTGAACAGTAAATCTAAATGAGAATCTTCTCCATCCAATCTGACTGAGCTCTAGCTATAATGCAAAGAATAGCCCCATTTACACTACCCTTGTTAAACCGATCCGAGCTGAGCTCGGTCCGAGCTTGGATCAGTTAACCAAGCCGAGCCTCGTTCTGACGATCGTTTACACATCACACTATCCCGGTTCCTTGGTTGCTCCTCGCCTCCTAGTGACGATCTGCGGTACTGCTGCTCTCTGGGATTGAAGGCGGGACAAAGCAAATCAAAATGGCGGCGCCCGTAACATTCAGGAAGTTATGGTTTGACAGAGTCGGCTTTTGAGACGTGGCTAAGACAAACAAACGTCTAATAAGGATTTACAGACGCAGGAAACAACGACAGACGCTGAGGTTCATCACACTGCTAAGCAGAATCATCTCTGGAAATCGTGTGGCACGGTAAGGAAGCTAGTATTATTATGAATGTCTGAAATTTGTCTGAATGGAATGTGAATCCGGACGTGCAGCCAGACACGCCGTGGACAGTCAGCTGACTGTAAGGGGATGACGCGGTCTGCTCATGCGCTCTTTATCAGATAACCGGGACAGAAAAAAACCAGGCCAACACCACACCTGGAACTGGTCTGCATTTAGCGCAGTCCGGTTATGTCTAGCTCGGTCCAGTTCAGTCTGCTGACCATTTACACACGAGAGTTATCTCGGTTACCGAGCTCGGACTGGTCTCGGCTCGGTTAAAAAAGTGTAAACGGGGTTAAATATATGCAAAAATTGGGGTCTCTGCGTGTCCAAAGCTGGTATTCAGAATGTAAATATTTGTCAAACTTGAATGTCTACAAAGATTCATAATTTATCTTCCTCGGAATCAGATATTGCTGTATTTTTCCATCACTTAGAATCTTAATAAAAATCACAAAGCTGTTCATGGTAATGTGACTAAATGAACAAGTAGAAGGGATATTGGTGCTTTTAGAAAACTCCATGCAAGCTCTCTGACATCTGTTAGAGCCATACTGTGGTCAACATTGCTGTCAGCTTTATGACACTTAGGCATAAAATATTCACTACACCAAGAGACATGTTTGGAGTTCGAGGAACTATGAATTTGCCCATATCAAGCTGTTTTCTTAAAAATATTAGTTCTGTCTGTTAAACCAGCCTCACATCATCTGCTCTAATGCACGACTGCCTTTTTTTGAGCTTGATAGGTAGTGCCAGAAAGGATTTTTCTTTTTAGATGATAGGAAGCAGAACACAGCTTAAAGCCTTATGAATAACGTATTGTTGTAGTCCATTGTCTTTTTTTTTTTCTTTTACTATTTGTCTCTGAATATGTGCCCGAGGACCTGCCCAAGACAGGTGAGAAGTGCACAAAGATTATTTACAATATGTTGGAGTCAAATATGTTGGTTCAGAGTCTCAGTTATAAACAAGGCCATAAATTAACAGAAACAAAGTTTGTCATTGTATGTGACAGCAGTGATTAATCTCACTTTAGGCTTTTAGCTCACAAGCTGGGTCGCAACATGTTTTTAAGTCAGGTAACATTTCCTCGGTCATTTATTCATTAGAGATAAGCAGAAAATATCCACAAACGGCAGGGTTGCAGCTGTAAATAGGTCCGATGTTTTCCTGCAAGACTACGATGATGAGGTGGTTAGCACCCTCAACTCACGGCGCTAACGATCCCTGCTTGTTCTGACTATGTCTGGTTTCTTTCACCTCCCATTGGCTAAAAACCTGCATATTGAGTTCAGGATTGTTTAAGGGCCATAATGTTGGACATAATGTTTGCGGTGAGGAAAAACGAAGTCCTTTATTTTAGGTTATTTTTAGAGAGACGAGGCAACCCTTCCAAAGACACTATACACACATTTAAGTGTATTTATGTGTTCTTGTGACATTTACTGTTTAACATGCTACTGAGCCCTGTGGAATCGGAGATCAAGCTTTTTTTTTTTTTTACTAGCTGTTGCACAGTTTGAACTTGAGGAGAATTTGCCGGAACGTCCTCTCCTGCAAAGATTGGCAGCTGTCCTATACATTTTCCGCTTGTGAGTAACCTTTCTCTCTGCAGAACGATGGACATCAAAGTGAGTGAAAATGGCCCTGCAACCCTTCCCAGATTGATGTGCAGCAATGTGAGCTCCTATTCGGTCATTTCTGATCTCTTTTATATATTATCAATGTATTAAACACCTCCCCAGACTAGCAAACTTCCAAAACTCTTGCTTTCATAGAGGAGATTATGTATGCTAGGGATTAAATATTGAAACCTGCTGATAATCAGCAGGAACTGACTGCTACTTTACATCTAAAATCCTTTGGAAGCAGCAAGCGTGTACTTGGCTGCTCAGACTCTTTTTTTTTTGTTTTGGTTTAGTTCAGAAAATATGACTGTGGTTTCTGTTGTGTTTTATTATGGTTGGATTTAAATAATTTTAGAACTTGGTAGGGATCACACACTTGCATTATGTCTAGATATGTTCAAGTATAATTTTCTTGCAGCTGAATATGTATTACATTAGTGCCAAAAGGCAACTCTGTCGCCCTTCAGGGGAAAAAAATGGTTTTCCCAATCAGTGCAGCTGTATTTGCTTGGCCGATAAGTCTGCTTGTAAATTATCCTTCAGCACCTGTGTGACCCGCAGCAACTAAAGAGATTTAATATTACACCATCTTGGCTCTTAAGCTTACAGTATGTAGATTTTCCAGTTTTTTTTTATTTTATTTTTTTTAGTTACTTAATGTTATCTCTACACATGTATGGTATATTTTAGACCTTCGGGTTGTTTTTGATGATGTGAGCTGCGACCTTTCTTGGTCAGGACACTTCTATGAAAGGGTTTTCCTTTCGCTGCTCAATAGATACATAAACCAATGTCAACTTCGCCGACATCTACTTGGGTTTTAAATGCAACCCTGTGCTTTGGTCAGATGAAACTAAGATTGTGCTTTGCTTGAAAAAGTCCTCTAGTGTGTTTGGTGTAAAACAAACAAGGAATGTAGAAAAACACCACATGGTGACTGTTAAGTATGGGGTAAGATGTGTGATACAGTAGGGCTGTTTATTTTACAAATGCCTGAGGTACCTTATTAGTCTATAAACTGTTTACAAAACCAGGACATTTTAAATAAAGTCTGGTTGTCTCTAATAAATGTGACCAGTGGGCCTTTCAACTGGGTCATTATCTATTGTATTTTTCGGACTATAAGGCACACCGGATTATAAGGCACATTAAATATTCTTTCCCAGTGTGTAGATTTACACACTGGCACACCATCTAGTGGTGCTCAGAATGAATTACAAACGACATTGCCGTTAAGAGCCTAATAACTACAACCGAAGCCACGGAGTGAAATTTGTCGATCTTCATATCGTGCTATCGCTGTTGCCTTAAATCGAACGGAGACAGTGGAGATGCTTCTTCCAGCTGCTCTCTGTTCAATAACCCACTGTTTGATTTTGTCGTCCAATTGTGGCCATCTTACTTTGTTCCAGTGGAAGCTCTGTTTGGTTTTCTTTACTTGGCACAATTTATCTTCTTGCTTCCTCCACTTCCGTACTATTGATTCATTTATGTTGAATTCTTTCGCAGCTGCTCTGTTGCCATATTCTGCTCCGTAGCTGATAGCTTGGAGCTTGAATCCCGCTTCGTGAGCATGCCTCTTAACAGGTGCCATTTTTACGGTACGCACCAAATGTACTGTAATATAATGATGAAGCACAGTACGTATAAAAAGTGGCTGGGTTTAGCGTACCAAATACTGTTCTCTGATTGGTTTATTGTTGCTAGCGCACACTCTGGGCTGGCTTACATGAATGCTCTTCTAGTTTAGACATTACAGTCAGGCAGTTTTGTAGACAGCTCAGGGGTCTAATTAGGTAGTGACATGGCATACCGTAATGCTCCGAATATCCATTGAGCGGAGCGGGTTTGTTGCTAACCAAAGTCGGATCTACACATTTGACGGATCTTTGAGCGCATTGTACCACAAAATATTTGGTCAGTATGCACAACAGGTATGGTAATCAAACATAATGCTTTACAGTCCGAAAAATACGGTGAGAAGTATTAGCCGCTCTTCCATTGCCACTCAAAAGCCTGGGGCTTTTAAGAAGCTTGGGGCTTTTCAAATCCCGGGTAGCGTTTTCATACACATTTACGCGACTAATTTCACTTTCCTGGGGCAACAAAAAAAACTGTCCACCACAAGGGTGGAGTAATGGGGGTTAAGGAGGTGTAACATCATCAGCAGAAGTTGTCCATCCTGATCCAGAGTCAGCATCTCAGTTTGCATTTCTCTGTTTGACCGATGGTGTCTTTTTGCTGCCACTCACTGGACCGGAGTGGTACTGCAGTTTCCCCACACAACTTCCCAAGACGTCATAATCCGTTTCTACATAAATGGCCCTCAGCAGATGGAAACACGAAACTCCAAAAGCCCAGAGTTTGGTTTACCCCAGGAAACCAAAGCCTGGGGCTTTAAATCCTGGGGCTTTTATTGGAAAAGGTGCTATTGACAAATCACACCACAGAAATGATCCACTAGATACAAAACCGACCTCCTTCCATGGCCACCACAGACCTAAATCCTGAGAATATCTATTAAGAATTTGCAAAGAGAAATTGTGAAAGAACCTTCTCTCTGTAAGCAACAACCTTGTGAAATGTTATAGAAGACTAAATACTTTTCTGTGAGTGGTTGTACCTTTTTATAGCCAAATGAACAGAAGGGGCATCAATAATTATGCCATTAGTTATTTCATAAAAATTATTAGCAGTAATGTGCTCAAATTAAAGGTTGCATTTTAAAACCAACTGTGCTACTCCGAACATAAATTAATTTTAAGGCTTTGTTTTCCCACCTTTATCATGTCTTTTGTATAAGGTTTACTTTCTTTTCTCACCTCAAATCGTTTTGGAGGAGCAAAGCTTTTCAGAATGACAAATGCCCTTGCTTTCTTTGTCCACAAAAATGTTCTCTACTTGTTAGTGGTTGAACAGCCTTGTATTGATGTCGGGAGTAAAATGCCAATAGAGACTAAAAGACAAGCATTTGTACGGTTAAGACAAGGAATAAGGCTCTAGCTGTGAAAGGACATGGAGGCTATTGAGCATGTCGCTATTCTTCGCAGTAAATCAAGATGTTATGGCAAACTCCTAACAGAGCATCCAATCAATGATGGACAGGCACGGACAGTTCTCAACCGAAACTTAACTCTACCTGATAAAAAAAAAAAAAAAAACTTGAAATGCCAAAGAACTCCAAGAGACAGGATGCCTGAGGGTAATAGTTAAGGTCTGCTGTGGCAGTAAGTTTGTACTTTCGAACCAGTCTCAAACTTGATTTTTGTTCTTGAATAGCACATAACTGAGTTAGAGAACTCCTAATTGAACTTCCCTAATTAATGTAATTTGGAGTGGTCTCCTATTGTTCTTTCACCACCTGCTGACTGAAAGAAAAAGGGATACCTTTATTCCACATATTGCAATGTGGCCAACAAAAGTTTGAGCTTTATCTTCCTAAGGAGGACAAGAAATATTTTAATCTATGCAATATATGTGTGCTCTAATTTTGACATATATGTGAAAAGGTATTTGCCTCCTTACTGAGTTCTTCATTTTTTAAATCACATTAACAATACATGACAACATTGGACCAAGACAACTAGTTGAAATAAGAAAAATAAAATAAACTTTACTAAACTTGTAAACTTAAAGCAGCACGTGTAACTTCCATATATGACTGCTCAAAATTTAAGTTTCTAATGAAGAAATGCAGCATTTTAATGATCCACAGTATATGCTTAAATATAATGTATCCATTCATGATGCAATGTTTAAAGTTGTACAGGAACATTTCAGGAACAAATGCATTATGAAAATCTAATGGTTCATAATCAATTATCTGAATGGAAGGAAAAGCAAATATATACTGAGAAATCAGTATGTGATTTATATTTAATTGTACATGAAGACATAATAAAAGCGATAGCAAATAAAAATTAATAAAAAAAGAAACATGTCCGTTTGCTTTTGAAAAAAGAGCATGCAAAATGGAGTGCTATTGTTTTGACTAGCAAGCATTCTTCCAGTCACCACAGCTGCTGCGATCAAGGTCAGCTCTCATCCTGCAGACCTTATTTTCCTTGTCGGTATTCCAAACATCTCAGTAAACGCTGGCAGCAGTTTTCACTTGGTAGATACAGCTTCCCTCCCACCAGGGCAGAGAGAAGAGACGCACTCTGAATAGCCGATTCTTCCAACCTGTGGTCAGCATTCCACATGCGTCTCTCAAAGCTAAATGCTCTTCCTCTGCTCTCCCTTTTTAAGCTCCCTGACAGGAAGGATGCGATATTGCACCTGGCCCCTTTCATGCCTCCTTCCCCCTCCGCCTCTGCCTTGTCATGGAGCCGTTCCACCACTCTGCACTAATTGTTCATTCTCTCCCTGCTCTTATTCCGCTCTGACACCTCCTCCCCGTAGAGCTCCAGTGAACATGCTCTGAGAAAAGAGGACAACTCGTTATTCAAACTGTTAAATGGATGAGTTCACCAGAACGAGCGGCTCCACACCCCGGGATACAGAAAATTAAATATGCTATGAATCTATTCTGATCTGACCGGAGTTTTTTGGGGGTGTCAGACGCTTTCTGAGATCAGACTAAAGAACACAACATCTTTCTGCTCAGTCTCAATAAGTCGGTGTTATTTTAATGAAGGCCATTCGGCTGAAACAACCTGGCAAAATACCTCAATAAACTTTATCTTCACATTTAATGACTCCCAAAGGGACTTCCAGGTTCTGGCGGCTCCGTCTGTCGGTCCACTTCTAAGTCCAGCTTTTCTAATCGCTGTGCAGAAACAAAATGTTAATTGGCAGTGTGCAAAGTTATTAATAAAGCAACACAAGATCAGAGGAAAGCTCACTCTTAAGTCGCAACAAATACAATCATTTGGGTTTGTAATCAATCAGTTATAAAAAAAATTTAATTCGGTGATGCAAACAGTCCAGTGGAAAAGCAAATTATTGTAAATTCCATTGCTGACTGATCGTCTTGGAAGCGCTACTCTGCATATTTTATAATATACATATATAATATACATATACTACAAAACTGGCCAAGAAAAATCTGTTTATCTGGTTTCTGGCAAAAGGGGATTAAAAAGGTATCTCTAGATTTGATGTGATGAACCAACACTAAGTAGCACGCCAATGTCAAGTGGAAGGTTTCAGAAGCTTTTTACAAATGAAAATCTGAAATGTGTGGCAGGCGATTGTACGCAAAACCATAAAAGAAACACACCAGATCTCGATTGGAGAAAAAATATCTTGCAAAATATCTGTACTGGTATGGAACGGGTAATAAAGGGATGCCACATCATTTGATGAAAATAACAATTATCAACCTACAGAGGGCTTGATCCGAAGTCACTGAGGGAGTGAAACAGAAAAACGGATGCGGCAGGCTTGTATGCTAGCCTGACGATATCAGGGAATGCTGCTAATGAGATGACGGATGGCTGCCTGTATACCCTTCCAAAAAAAAAGCCGGCTTTACCATTGGCCAGGGAGGAACCAAGGACCCAGAGCACCAGCGAAGAGTCTAACTGTGTTTCTAAGGAGTTTATCATGATACCTGATGACAGTCCGGGTGGCATTATTTATCCTGTAAAGGTCTGTTCACCCCGTCATGGAGATGCCTCCCCAGACCATCACTGAGCCACCACCAAACTGATCATGCTGAACAACGTTGCAGGTTGCAGATATTCACTGCAGCCTCTCCAGATGCTTTCGTGTCTGTCCTGTTCTCATTTGTAAAAAGAACAGATAATGGACAGAGGACCTGCCCATTCTGGTGTTCTCGGGTAAATGCCATTTGATTTCCATGGTGCCGGCTGACAAGCACGAGGCCCACTAGAGGATGACGGGCCCCTAAGGCCACCTTTGTCTGTTTCTAATGGTTTGGTCAGTAACATTCATGCCAAAGGCAAACTAGAGGTCCTTTTGTAGGGCTTTGGCAGTAATCATCCTGTTCCTCCTTGGAGGAGATACTGGTCCTACTGACGGGTAGAGGACCTCCAACGGCCCCGACCAGCTCCCTTACAGTAACTGCTGGAGATTCTCCTGGAATCTCCTCCATGCCCTTGAGACTGTGCTTGGAGATGCAGCCAACCTTCCGGCAATGGCACATGTTGATGTGCCATCCTGGTGGAGTTGAACTCCCTGTGCAACATCTGTAGGATCCAGGTAGCGCCTCATGCTACCAGTAGTGACACTTAACCTGGTCAAAGGCAAAATTCCTGAAAAACAGTAAAAAAAAAACTAGAAAAAAGGGAGGAAAAAATGTCCTGCATCTGGAAAAAACATTCCTTTTTGGGGGGTTGTCTCATTTTCATTCCTTTAGTGCCTCTGTTGTTAATTTCATTAACACCAAAACAGCCGACACTAACAACCCCCTTTATAACTGAACTGACCAGATCAATATTTCAGAACTTTAGCTGACTTGACATTACAGTCTGATTAAAAAAAATATTCCTTTAATTTTTTTGAGCAGTTTATTTGGGTTTTAACACCTCTATCTCCACCCCCCCAGTTCTTACACCAGTGAACAGACAGGATTATGAAGATCAAGGAACACAGCAGGCCAGACCAACACTGGCCCAGCGCTAAACTGATCATGCAGACAGGTCAGGACTACAGTTCTGGAAAAGTCTTAAACAGCACTGGGTTGCCAGCTGTGAATGTCTCCTCGGAAAATGTTCAATCCATCATCTGAAAAGAGAATGACTGACAAAACTGGAAACCTAAGTGGATGAAATTTTAGATTTAATTAGTGGATGACTCACAGTCTGCTTTGCACATAATGGCATTCTCTGGAATTCAATATGGACACTTTTGAACATTATATGATATTTTGTTTGCCCAATATCAGACTTTTGTCTTTAATATGTCCTGTGTTTGATTTGCCACTTGTGAAAGAAGCTCTGTGGTCAGTTGGGTGTGATGATGTGAGCAGGAACTGATTTTGCTTATTGTCGAAGGAGAACTGTTATTCTGTTAACTCCCATAGACCCAAGACTCTAACATGTGGAATCTATGACAGATCATTAGGTGCAGCTGGAGAAAAAAAAATAAGGAAATGTTTCTTTTGGTCTCTTACTCATTTTAAGATTGAAGAAGGCTAGAATGACCCAATCAAAGTCAGGGAGGGCTAATATATAAAAGCACTACAGATTTTCAATAAACCATTTTTGAAAACTATACATAATTTTTTTCACTTCACATCAGGCTCAGAGGTTCACTAAGCTAAACTTTTTTGGCATAACTTCACAAAATGCAAGGTACTGTATTTGTACCAGCTTCATTGTAACGGTAATATAGTCAAAGTGTTTGATTCTATGGTGTCAAATATCAGGTTGGAATAAATTGGAATGAGGGTTTAAAAAAAAATTGTTGGCAACAGATAATCTTTGCCAATGTAAACAAATTATATTTTTTATCGTCAAAGAAACATTTTAGTAGAAGACTTTTCACATGAATGTGAATGAGTGCGGTGTCAAAGCCCGGAGCGGATCCTAACAGAACACACTGCAGGAGGTTGTTTAATAATCCAGACGCATCAGGAAGTCTTTGGCCTTCTGGTGGTGAGATGAAGAGGGCTGAACAGTCTGGGGACCTGTGAAGATGAGCAAGAAGGAAAATAAGAAAAAGAGATGAGTTAGGAATTAACGTAAAGGGAAGTTGTATTTGTAAAAACGAGATGACCTGGGACCGGATATGTCAAAAGAACAAACAGAAAACCCAAAATACGTCCACATTGACTTCTTCTGATAAATAGGACCTTTAGGGAATAGAATCCTAATTTTTTATGGTTATATTAAGCTGAGGTTAATGCAGTTATGGTTTATATAAATTATGCAGTTTGATATTATTCATATCATTTATTATTTGTGTTAAGATATTGAAGGGGTTATTACATTTTTATGCCTATTGAATAATCCCCGTGTCCTGAACTTAATGCATATATCATACAAAATAAAATATAAAAAACAAGCTATTGCGAAATTTGTTTAAATGTGAAAGTTATCCAACAAATCTGAGTTTGCCTCTCCCATCTAAGAATTGTTGATATACTTTTACATTGTGAGAGTCACTGTAAGAGCCACAACAGAAAGACTCTATTGGTCGCTGCAGCTCTCTGCCTGTCCCTTTGACTGGACTCGTTCTGCAGAAACACCTGGAGAGCATGTCTGAAACGTTACTCAAGTGCTAAATTCATGAAGCCAGAGGAACACCGTTCTGTTAGTTTATTTAGCAGTTGTCTTTAGAACCTCTAAAAATCAGTTCAGAAACTGAATTATCAACAAGTCATATCAAAACAGAGGGGAAGCTAGCAAGTTAGGCAGCTACTATGACAAACTCCTCCTTATGCAAACATCCATAGCAGCAGAGAGATGCAAGCTTACCCAAGGCTCTGTTGTCGTATCTGTTGAGTCAGATAGTGTCTCAAATATAAATGAAAACGCCTTCAGTGCTTTCTGAAACCCAGATAATTCAGTAAATTATCTGGGTTTATGAAAAATATTGTCATAAAATGAATGTAATGAATATCTGAGCATTGAATCAGTACAGAATAAAATCACAGTAATGTAGACGACATGGTACCAATAAATTTATTTTCATAT
Source organism: Fundulus heteroclitus (assembly GCF_011125445.2). Taxonomy (NCBI): domain Eukaryota; kingdom Metazoa; phylum Chordata; class Actinopteri; order Cyprinodontiformes; family Fundulidae; genus Fundulus; species Fundulus heteroclitus. Next base: position 16,208,275 of record NC_046382.1, on the reverse strand, counting down.
CGCAGTCGTTTTTTTTTTTTACAATACAAAAGACCATTTTTCATTCTGATGTAAAACAGATTGGGGTTTGCCTTTTTTTTTTTTTTACTAAAATGTATTTTAAAATTAATGATTTTTAAATGTAGCTTTACAACAACCTTAGATGTTCATCTGTATGTTTTTTTTTATTATTGTTAAATGTCACATCTAATTTAACGAATAATTGCAATAATGAATCTTGATTTTCCATAAAAAGCTGTTTATTAAGTTGATCTTGCTGCTTTATAGACTATTTACAGTAAGTTTGCAGCTGATTGACAGTTCATTCTGTGTTCAGACAAATACTAAATGCCCCATTTACATCCTAATAGCTTTCTTTTGACATTTCGTCATTTCTTTATTGGTGTTTTATTCAGATGTTTTCAGCAAAAAAACAAAAAACAAAAAAAAATGTTTAGCTTGAACCAAATGCTCACATGCAATTTATGAATGGGTAAATGACAACAACACGATGGCAATGTGATTATTTTTCAGTCTTTGTTTCATGTCCATGTTCCTCCTGTTTCACACAAGAGTGATTAAGGATTTGTTATAACGCGCCCTGTCAGGGCTCAGTCTGTGCACATACGTGCCGCAGATCAGCGGTGATCCTCCAGCAGGAAGCCTGGCCTTGTCGTGTGGCGAGGGGCTGTGCAGGAAAGAAGCGGGCAGATTAAAGCAGCTTTGTCCGCGCATAAGTGGATTATCAGCAGGTAGAGTGCTCCCTGTGTTTTTGCAGCAATTGTATTAGTGTGCTTCCTGCCTGGCCGCAGAGAGGACCATCTGCCATTTAGCTCTGATGGATGATCCCAAGCAAACGTCAGCCCTCTACACGGAGCACCTGCTGAATCCCGATCAGACGGTTGGCTCATATTAGCAACAGCCCATCACGTTGTCATGATACCCGTTCGTGTCTTGCAGAGGTTCAAAAACCGCAGGGCTGTGAAACAAAATAACATATTTGGGTGCTTCATCAGCATGGGATTGTTCCTCTGCATCCCACATGACACGAAGAGAATTCAGATTTGATTGACGTAGAGCATTTTATGATACGCAGTCTTATTTAACTTGTAAATGAATTCCAAAATTTTAAAAAATGCATGAGGTAAAAAAAAAAAAATAGCTGCATTGAACCACTAAAAATAATAATACGAGCTTCTTATTTAGCTAAGCATACACTCAGGGGCACATTCACAAAGCTCTTTGCAGGTGCTATGTTTGTGAACACCTCATTTTGTGTCCCGATTCTCAAACCAGATGCAAAGACAGATCTGCTATTGCATTAATAGCGTCTTTAAACAGTATTGGAGATTGCCAACATTTTAATGAGGTGTTAAGCTTGCATTTAGAGGAAAGTCTTCCTTTATTTATGTAAATAACAGCCTGACAAAAATGTGTCACATTTTCAAAGTTTAGAGCTGTTAACAGAGCACACTGTTTGCTGAAAACTTGTAACATTGATATATGGGAAGAAAAGAAGAAAAAGGAGGTCATGCTTAGCTTTCCTCTTTCAGTGACGTGTGCCTGATATTGTTGGACATAATTTTTCAGATCAAATGAATTATTTGTGTTTAAAATCATTACTTCTAAATTTAGACCGCAAGCCAGACCAGTATGCAACATTCCTACTGATACTATGCTTGCAGGGAACAGTAAACAAAACTCCAGTTACTTTGTAAGGATGATCAGTCTATACTAAAAGTCCTGAATTATGTGCACTAACAAACCTCTGTCTTACTTTAAGGAATGCCTGCTGAGGTCAGAACAGGGAGATTTGTTAATATTAATGATGATAATAAGGCACTAAAAAGAGGACAAGTGTACTTGCATACTGAGCCTTCTGAAAGACTTCTTAAGCACACTGTGGAGATCTTGATAAAAAACAACAACTCACTTGACACACAGTTCAGTATAAAACAAAATATCGCAGTTTTTCCCAATTTATTTTACTCCTTTGTCATAAATTGTTATTTAACTGGTTTAAAAAAAAAACACAGTTAAGCAAACCAGCTTCACAGTTCCAATACATATTATTCAACAAAGTCATAGAAGTAGGTACGCTACACACTTTGTGACAGCCCTTTCGTGTCAGCATGAACTGAACAAACACAGCGTTGTTTTAAGCCTGAAAACATGCAGAAGGTTTATGTGGGAAAATAATTGCACAACTCTAGCGCAACTTTAAAAAGTGACACCAAAACAAAACAGAGATCCCAGTTTGTACCCTTGATACCCCCTCTGCAATCACTAAACCTGGTGCTCTTTATGAGGAAAATGGTTTTAGTTTTTGCCTTATTTGCATTTTTGTGAAATTCTGCAATGATAAATGTACCGTTTCATTCGGCTGGGTTTGCATTATGTAGCTTTTGTTACAAATTAACCTCTGGTTACTTAATTAAACAAGTTAAAACCATAAATGAAAATAAATTAATAACTCAGTCCTGTTTCTTTAAATAAGCTTACATAAAATTAACTTTTTACAGTGCACTATTTGACTTTTTTATTCTTTTTCTTCTTCTTTTTCATTTAAAAGACCCTACAAGAAACGATCATTTTACTGGCATCCGTTGTCTGTAGCTGTGGGGACTTTGTGTTTGGAGGCAGAAGCTCACCCACTGATGGGGTAGACGTCGTCTTAAAATGGCAACGCTAAAAAAAGGAAAAAACAGAGGGAGGAGTAGGAAAATTAATATGCTGCCTCGTGTTGAGAGACACATCCCTGTAAAGCTGAAGTGTTGGATCGTACAAAGGATTTCAAAGACGTGCCGTTATCCCTTACATCAGACCAGGGGATCATTCAAACAGCAGAAAACTGTCTTTAATGTGACAATCAGGGGGAGTTAAATCAGCAGGAAAAGAAATGTATGTATAAGAGGAAAGAAAGCTTACAGAACTGAGGATCAAAAGCAAACCTTTGGCTGTCAAGTGACCAACAACAGTTGCAAAGTGTGCGTGACAGGAACTGGGAAATTTGCATATACGTACATTTCACCAACAGCAAAACAGACTTTCGCAACGTGCGAAAGCCGGGCGGCTATCTCTGCATCTGTCATGTTATTCACAACACTTCTAAAATGGAAAAAATACCTTCTCTTTTATTTTACCGTGACATGTATACACTTGACAGAAGCTGTATGCCGAGCGGGTGTCAGTCACAGAACAAAGACGGTTTTGTAGCAACGTTAGCGTTATTGACCCTCTGTGTAGCCGGCACGCTTTCAGCCAGATCTCAGGCCCAGATAGCCATCAAAACGCAGCAAGAAGAAAGACCCTGTCTTCTCCTGACAACCATCTCTTGGCATTCGTCACTTTATCTCATCAAGCCTGACAAGAAATAAATTAGAAGCACAGCCGACTCCGGGAAAAGCTGAAGACTCGTGCGTCCTTAGCGGGACACATGACATTAGGCTGACAGTCTCGTTTACCACAAATAGGCCTGTAATTTTATTCCCATGCATTTAAAGACAGATTGCAGTTTAATGCTCATCTTGGTTTAAATAATAAAACAATGGAGGCTTCAAGCTTGACATGATTGAAATTTTCATGAGATTTTCATGTAGATGTGACACATACATAATTCCCAATGAAAGGTTAACATGGTAATTTAACATTTATGTATTTGTATTATCGTATATGTATTTTAAAAAAAACATCTATTTTCCATTTTGAACTAAATGTAACTATATTAATCATACATTTATGACTTTTTTTATCTAGGTTTCCTATATTTGAAAATCTGGATACATGAGATCAAACTTAGACTACATCACAGGTTTCAACAGTTTTTACGTTAACCTTTACTTTGGCCTGTTCAGAGTTGTAGGGGTACTGAAGTGTAAACCAGCTTCTTATGGTCGAAAGGCCGGGTCACCCTGGGTACCCTGCCCTTTAATTGCATGGCAGCTTCAGTCTAAACCTAAAGGCTTTCAGAACCAACTGGCAGCAATGTCCACTTTCAAAAGGACAGGCATACCATTATGTGATGTATCTCTAAAATAAATTAGGCGAAACAGCCGATTGTTTTGTGTCCTGATGTCTTAAAACCTTTTCTGTGTTGCTTATGAAGTTTGCTCATGGTGATGTTTCTCTCTTTAGTTTCTGTTTTGTCTGAGTTGACTGTGCTGCTGTGAAAGCTGTGATGCTCCAAACCAAATCTTGTTATGTATGTAAGATCCTTTGTATGCATAATGACACTTCTGATTCTGAATGTCTAAATCTGTCTTACTGAGTCAGTGTGTTTTGAACAAGAAGAAAAAAAAAAGAAAAAACTTTGACGATTAGGAAAGAAAAAGCCAGTTATTGATTTCCATAGTGCTTTCTTTAGCTACTAATTCAGTTCAGTGAAAAGAACAAAACTGCCCCCTTGGATCTGTTGCTAAAACTTGATAAGATGCAGTACCCTATAGATGCCTGGATCTGGATCTGGATGGAGTGATGTGGTGTTTTTCCTCCCACTGAACTGCAGGTGTCCCTGCTTTTCACCAAGCCCATCAGCTGGAGCTTAAGGAATTGACTATCAGTCTTTCAGCACTTGGGTTTCAACCTATATGTGTCTTCCCCTCTTGTTCTTCCGTGGATCATCTTTTCAGCGAAGCATCCTGGATTCGCTACTATAAAACCTCCTCAAGACCTAATGCCAACAACTTCCTTTAACGACTGACAACGGCAAGCTTCAACAGCTGACAACAGGTCAGAGCTTCAAAGCCTAACCTGTCCGCCCCCCCGACCATTTAGTCCATACCGAAACTGAGCTCTCCTGAACTCAGCTCCCTGATTCCAATCAGTCTACTTCAGAACAGTGAGGTCAGCTGACAGATTCACCCACCTTCAAGATTCACCCGTTTGTTCTCTCAGCTCATCTCTCACCCCATTTCTCGCTGTCTGTGATAAAAAACTCACCTGACTACGACATCTCCATTCCTGTGTCTTTCAGTCAACCAGCATAGCTTTGACCGTTAGCCCTATTTCCATTGCAGCAACTTTTAACCGCCACCTAGGATTTTAAATGCCCTTTTCGCTTTTTATCTCTATTTTACCCAACTGCAATTGCAATTATGACACTCTTTTCCAGATAAAGGGCTGTGCTGTGGGAATAGGATTGCTGAGGTTTAGGGTTATGTGTTGAGCAACGATGTTTGCTGGACCCTTTCCTGGAGTGAAGATGCGAAGAAAATTGTTCTAACGGAAGCAGCAATGGTGGAGGAGAACGGCAAAAAATGTGAAAGCTTGATGCATTACACTTTCGGTGACACAAAACGAACGTTTACACTGCTTTTGAGGTGAGAATGCAGCTGTGTAAAACTCATTTATCTGCTCGGTTTATCAAGATATCTCTTAATTGCCGAATTCTCTCCAATGTTTTTGGAGATGTCTGTTCCCGCTGCGCTTACAGCCAGCTCACTTCGCCAGCTGTCAGCTGACCAGGTGGTTGAGGCGCACTATACCTGGAGGAATTGCCTGATTACTGGCATAATGCTGGCTTCCACCAATGAGTAGAAGTTAAATATAGATCGTATTTAACCAGGTGGTTCATGTTCTTTTTTGTGTTTGATTTGTCATATAGCAAATACGTTTGGCTGAAGTTAAAATATAACTTCGTAACATGAAAGTTTATAACACTTTACAATAAGGCACACCAACACACAAAGGCAGAGAAGTTTTATCCATATCCTGCCACTCCGGAGAAACAGGCCTGCAAAAACAGAACTAAAAATAAGTAATATTTTCTTAAAATGAGTGTATCTGTCCTTGATTTGAGCAGGTAAATAAGATGATCTGCTAATGGAATAAGACTTTTGCACTTAAAATAGGAACAACTCATCTCCATCATCTTATTTCAAGTGCAGGATGTCTAATTATCTTATTTTAGGAGTCAAAATACTCATTTCATTGGCAGATAATGCTATTTATCTGCTCAAATCTAGGACAAAAACACAAATTTTAAGAACATTTTACTTCTTATTTTTAGATCCGTTTTTGCAGTGGAGGACAACGACACAACTGATGGCGTTACATCTCCTTAGCCCCTTTTACACCGCCCTGCAACCCTATTTCCCACCGCCGGACTATTCTACTCCTGTTGGTATGAATAAATGAAAATAAAGCACAGCTTCTTTCTGACTGGGCAATGCGGGGACCACAGTTTGTCGGGGTGGGGGCGGGGGTGTGATAGAAGTGCAGGGTAGATAAGACTGATCTTTAAGAGCTTTATGAATATAATTTTTCCTCAGCCATGGCGAGAATGACGATGATTTTTAAGTAAAGTATCGCAGACTTTTGATCACAGAAAAAATTCTGACACGTCCGAGCAGAATTAAAATAAATAAAAAAAAACAACTTTCTGTGATAAATTAAGGTTATAAAATGGATAGGCTTGTAAACACCTTTGTGGCAGACAGTTTGTTCTTGCTGCACACAACCCTGCCCCCTCAACAAGCCCCAGCAAAGCAGAGCAAAGTACTGCGTCGCTTGAGGGACCAAAGCCCCAGGAAAGTGAAATTAGCTGGGTAAATGTGTATGGAAACGCCACCTGGGATTTGAAAATCCCCAGGCTTGAGTAGCAATGAAAGAAGGGGATAAGGTTAACTACTTAAAGACCAGACCAACCACTGAATGACAGACCTAATATATCATTTGTAGAAGGAAAACATCAAGTTGTTGGCAGCAGAAGCTCAGCCGATGCCCACTCCAGGACGGTGTCCCAGCTAAAAAGAAGGGTAGGCCAAATGTCACTACTATGAAGAGAAAGAGAACAAAAAGCATTGAAATAATAAACAATGCAAAATGGGAGAGTAGTAGGAGAAAGTAGCAGAGTAAGGGAAAGTGCTCATCATGTCCTCTAGCGGCTTAAACCTATAGCAACATAACTACAGAGATAGCTCAGGAAAACCTAAGCCCTAAGCCACTCTAGCTAAACCAACTTTATTTACTTTAAAAACAGGACAAATGACAACAAAGTGCTGAACATAATACATGATATAAAGCAACTCAAGCAAATAAATTGGTCTCTCATGATGGGTCAAAAGCTAATGAAAAGGTTTCTCCAGAGCAGATTTAAAAATGCACAGTGAAGAGGCCTGTCTGACGCACACTGGCAGTGAATCTCAAAGCCTTTGAGCTACCACAGAAAAACCTCTGTCCCCTCTGAGCTTCCGCCACGTCCTTGGCACATCCAGAAGAAGCTGACCTGAGTGAAAGAGAGAGGCAGTGTAATTGTAAAGGCTCAGAGGGGTACGGTGAGGCAAGATGAAATTGAAAAAAAAAATAAAAAATCCTTAAATGAACAGGCAGCCAGTACAATGAGGCTAAAACAGGACTATAAGCTTTATCAAAAAGAAAAGTTTTAAACCCAGTGTGAAAAATAGACAGAGTTTCTACCTCACGGATTAAAACAGAGTTTTTTTTTTCCACAGGAAGAAAACTAAACAACAAAAAGCTCTGCCTCCCATTCTACTTTTAGAAGTTCTGGGAACCTCCAGTGAACCTGCAGCCTGAGAGAGAAGTGCTCTGTTAGGAACTTCCTCATGTTGCTGTTGACGGATGTTATCCAACAAACCTTGGAGCAGGGGTCACCAGCCTTTTTGGAACTGAGAGCTACTTCATTGGTGTTGTGTCATACGAAGGGCTACCAGTACTGACCTTTGAACTAGAAGAGTCAGACAATTGGTTGTCCTGGATTTTATTTCAGGGCATCCTAGTAAATGAGTTTAATACAAATGGGAGCCACATTTTTCAAAATTTCATTCGGAAATTTTCGCATAATTTTCCTTTTCACTTCTACCCGTCAAATAAAATCCCGATAGAGAACATCAAAGTTTGTGGCAGTAATGTGAAAAAGTTAACCAAGTTTGGATACCTTTGCAAGGAACTGTATCTCTCCAGGCATTTGAAAACGCAGCACCATGCCCAGCCTGCCTCTCAATAACAACCTTAAGTCTTCGCAATAGCACCAGATTCAGTGCTTGCTGCCTCAGGCGCCTTATGTTCTCTAACACAACATAAAACAATCAGAGTGGCTGCATCCATCTTATCCCACCTGCAGTGGCTTTTAATGCCCTTTCCCTGAGCTCTGGCGTGCTGATGTAGCTCAAACACACATCCACTCATTTAATTCTTGAGTTCCCCCTTTAGCTACGTTTAACTTTGGTCCCCCCCCCCCCCCAAAATCTTGATGTTAGGTTGCATTGTTGGCCTCAAAAGCTGAGTTGTAGCCATCATCCATGTCAGTCATCTGGATTGAAAAGGGGTACAATAGCCTGCCTGTCAAAAAAAAAAAAAAAAAGACGCCCCTTCCTCATCTGTCTATCCCTGTTTGACCCGGAGTTGCTTTCATCCTCTCTTCCTGAATACACAGTGACTGCTATGATGCTGCTGGGACCCAGCCAGCAGAGGAAGGAGGCTGGTGCTCAGACATCGACTATAAGCTATAAAATCCCTCGCCCTGCTTCAAGTCGTTCTCGTTTGGTTTTTCTCTCTCTCTTTCTCTCTCTGTGTCCCCAGACTCGTAAATGCCCAGGCTTCAGTTTTATAGAAAATACATTTTTTTTTTTGCCGTTACTGCTGCGCTGTTCATTTTCTGGGGGATGCAGGATTACAGGTTATCCCGGCCTTCAGATATACACTAACAGACCAGCATCCCACTGACCCTCCAAAGCCTTCAATTTAGCACAGTTATTTATGGAGCAAGAAGGAACCCCCCCCCGCCCCTCCCTCCCCCCCTCCACCCCCTCCTGCTCTTCTCTGCTCATGGAGCTGGACAGCCACTTCAGATTTTGTTGCCTAAGCTTTTCGCTGCTTGGCGAGCATGGCACTTTCTCTGTGAAGCACAATCCTATTACCCCTCCATGGCCCCATAGTTTGGTGATAAGGGCGGTCTGGCGGAATATATGCAAGACTGGTGGTTCTGAGCCTCCTTTAGCTGCGGTAGGTGGCTTAGCCATGGGAGGAAGGCTCCACGGAGCTTTCACTTGCATCATTTCAGTGGGTCTTAATCTATCTAAAGATGTTTGTTCAGGATGTTTGTTCAAGATGAAATTGCCCAGATGGAAAATAAACCTTAATATGTGTGTCAGACATACAGAGCTATATAGGAATCAATGAAATAAATATTGAGGTTCATCTCTGGTGGTGCAAAATGAAGTCAGTCCATGCAGTTGGTGGCAAATGTGCACTCATTCTGAAATATAATGCTTCCCCTGTTTGAGCTCAGAAAGTGTGTTTAAAAGCTTTTGCTCCTGCTGATGTCAGAACGCTTTGCTTTGCTGAAAACTTAGGAAATGATGTTAAGATCTGATGCAGGTGAGTTGAGGACAGTCGATACCTGGTCCTCTGTGATCATCACAAGGTTCTTTAAGAAGTACTTCACTTATCCTCAGTGGTCTTACCACTGTGATTTACTGTAGTTTTCATGTGTTTGTAAATTCCTTTTCTTTCATTTATATTCTTTATGCCCTCCTACAATAATGATACCCAGTTTCATCCTGAAAGAGTTGTTCATCTTTTATCACAAGGGCTTCTTATAAAATAACCTTTATCATTAAACAGAACCCACCGTATTTCTATCAAGTAAAATGTAGTATTTCAAAGCAGTCTAGTTTTAGAAGAATTTGTCAATAACTGATGCGTTTTCTTCGTCAATTTTCGCTCTTCCATAAACTAAACTCTGTTCATCAGGTATAGATGTAATGTTTAACCCTAGAAAACCCAAAACTAGAACTGTACCATAAGGCTTTTCAAACAGCTTGTTGATTTGATATTTTTAAACAAAACGTGCAACTGTAGCATTTGTTGTTGTGCGGAAGTCTTTTTAATTCAATAAGAAATAAAGAATTATCCAGAAGAGCAAAATTTGCGTGGTCCAAAAATGTAAATAAAATAAAAAATCAGTGCACAGCTTGCAAAAATGTATAACAGGCTATTCATAGTGATGTGTTCATTTAACAATTTTAGGTTATCCCTAACGATCTAAGCATATTTTTACCTTTTACAATGGTTTCAATAATGAAAGAAGGAGCATCTTGGCTGCTGCAGCTGCTAGTGTCTCTATGTTAGGTGATCTGTGCTCAGGTATCCCCAGCAGCTCAAACAGCAGTCAGTTATTGTGCGTACATTAACGTAAAGTGCTTTAAAGTTTGTAAAAGAGAAGAACATTTTCTAGAAGTCTAATTTATGCATAACTAGAACCACATGAAATATGTTATGTAATAACGAGTTGTCCAGCCATCATACTGTTCAGGAAGGAGACGGTTTCTTTGACCCGCAGATAAACACGTTTTGGTGGGAAATGTGCAACCCCAGAACAAAATTGTGAAAGCACCTTGCAAAGATGCTGGCCGAAGCTAGTAACAGATTATTATTATGCACAGTGAAACTAGTCCTTTTAAGCAGGTTCTGTAAGGAAAAAAAAGCATTACTCTAGAGGACAGCTTGCTAATGCAATCAGGGGGAAAATGCCTTAATTTTTAGAGACGGAGCATGTGCTCTGATGAAACTATAATATGCTTGTTTGACCATAATGACTATCTTGATATTTGGAGGAGCAAGAGGAAAGCTTGAGAGCTTGAGAAAACGGTCACATTTTTGCTGCGGGAACCACTGGTGGACATGACAAAAAAACATGGTGTCGTGAGGAAAGACCTTTATGTGCAAATGTTGAAGCAGCATCTCAAGAAATGAGCCAGAAAATGTAAGATTGAGCAGAAATGGGTCTTCAAATGGGCAATGACCCTAAGGTTGCCACCAAATTAGTCAGAAAGTGACTTAAGGACAACAAAGTTAATGTTTTGGAGTGGAGATCATAAAGCTTTTTTTTATGGGACTGATCAGTCCCATAAAAAATGGAATGAATGGAAAAAATGGAGTGAAAAAGCATGTGTGACCAAGGAGGTCTATAAATCTGACTTAATTGCACCAGTTCTGTCAGGAGGAATGGGCCAAAATTACAGAAAACTATGGGGGGAAAACTTGTGGAGGGATAACCAGATTATTATACAAGCCATTTTAAAATACTTCAAGTCATATAGTTATAACGTCAATCCTAGCAATTGCTAGGGGAAATGTATGTAATAACTCAATTTGAAGTAAAAAAAAAAAAAAAAATTGTTAACTGGCCTAAAGCTGGAAAAGTTTTCTCATTTAATGTAATCCAGTCCTTCAGAAAAATAGCTCATGTCTTTCTTTATGTGGTATATCTATCTATCTATCTATCTATCTATCTATCTATCTATCTATCTATCTATCTATCTATCTATCTATCTATCTATCTATCTATCTATCTGTCTGTCTGTCTGTCTGTCTGTCTGTCTGTCTGTCTGTCTGTCTGTCTGTCTGTCTGTCTGTCTGTCTGTCTGTCTGTCTGTCTGTCTGTCTGTCTGTCTGTCTGTATGTATGTATGTATGTATGTATGTATGTATGTATGTATGTATGTATGTGTATGTATATGTATATGTATATATATATATATATATATATATATATATATATATATATATATATATATACATGTATATGTGTGTATGTATGTATGTGTGTGTGTATATATATGTATATATGTATATAATGTTTCAGAGTTTTTTTTTTAATTTATTGATGTGTGTTCACATGGGAAGTTTTTACCTTTGACCTTGCATCCAAGATTCATGTAAGACAGCTTGGGTGTCAGCTGACAGGGTGATTCACTGTGAGAGTGCTGACAGTGCTCTTAACCCGCTCATCAAAGCTCCAGCTTTCCTCTGAACCCCCTCCACCGAGGCCCTAGCGTGAGATTCAGTCCCTCTTCAGCCATGTACATGGTGCCTAATTATGCACTGGCCAGCACGAGCAGCAGAAAGAGCCCCCCGCTGTATGACTGCAGCTCGAACAAAGCTCGAAAAAAAGGGAATGGGAGAAATGGATAATTAGGAATATGGTCCGTTTTTCTTTTCACTTCCACTTCTTTCCTTCTCACACTGCTTCATCTGCATGTTTTAGAAGGTCTGTCCAATTACCGAGGCAGCATCCGCAGCCCCTTCTCCATCCACCACCGGGGGGTAAAGTATTACAGTGTGTGAGGAGAGGAGTAAATGAAGGGGATTCTCAGAACAGTGTGAGTTTAAATTAATTGCTTGAATTAGCTGTGCCACAGGATGGAGCGAAATTGAAAGAGTATCCTTTTTTTAATTTGCTTTGTTCTTACTACTGGGCTTGTGCATGTAAACATGCAATATTTTTCCCAAAAGTGCATCTGATGTGCAACAACATTAAAAGCAGACTGTGGTTTGAATCCAGCCTCCTCTGGGTAGTACCCAGCTGTTTTCCACCACCTCTGGATGAGTCAGGGTCTACAGTAGAGCTCGGTTATCAAAGCTGTGGCAATATTTAGATGGTAAAACAGTAGTTTAGTCTGTTTTTGGCGTATTCTCTGTTAAAAATATCTTTTCCTATATCGGTTAAAATATAGTTAGTTATGTTTTACATTACTGCCTCAAACACATAATTATCATGAGACCCTTTTTATTTCTTTGTGTCCTAGAATGAAATGTAATGGTATATGTTAAAATGACAACACTACTGTTCCTCTAGGGCACATAAAGTTTAACTAACTTCTTACGTTATAACTATACTGTCATTACTTTTCAGGGTTTGTTCTTCCCACCACAGTATTTCTCTTTTTCTTCAATGGCAAATCTTTGTAGCTGTTTTATATATATATATATATATATATATATATATATATATATATATATATATTATATATATATATATATATATATATATATATATATATATATATATGCTGCACATTTGTAACATTTCCCATCCTGAAAAGATGAGTTTAGCCTCTATGTATGATAGACTCTTTCATGATTTTTTTCTTGCAGTTAAAGACTAACTCACCTGAAAATAAAACTTTTTTTGCAAATGAACTATATAAACAGTAGAGAGCCCTCTGGGGGACATGGGGATTTTTTTTCTTTTTGCGTCACCTAGCAATACTTTTGCGTTCCCTCGCAAAAGTTTTCGCGTTCCCTCGCATGTGAATGTTTCCGAAAAGTACATGCCTGCCACCATAGCTTTCTGATGCTCGCGAATGCATTCAGGAGCATGGGACATTAGATTTTTCAGAATAAAAAGCTAGCAGATGTGCATTATCAAAAATTAACATAAATACAATTATAGAGCATTCAGTGTTGTAAGAAAGCCCACACTGTTTCTGGATAAACACATTATTGTATGATTTAAGTTCTGTTCCGTTTTATACCTCTTTCCTTGTAAACTTGAAATGTCCCATGCACATGAATGCACCATAGCTTTCTGACGTTCGCGAATGCATCACACTGGTCTGTGAACGCTGTGCTGTGTAGATGCACGTTTGATCTTCCGCTTAAGACAAAGCTTTGCAGTTTCAAAACTCATGTTGGCTCTCACGGTTTATTGTTGTGTGTGAATGACAAGAGACCACAACAACTAAATCAGCCATACCTCGAGGGAACGCAAAAACCTTTGCGAGGTACCGCAAAAGTATTGCGAGGTAACGCAAAAAAAAAAAAAAATCCCCATGTCCCCTAGAGGGCTCCGTAAAACAGGGCCTAATGGTTCTACTTTATTGAACTTGTTTATTTCTGCAAAATACAGTAATTCTTCAAACTGTCTTAGTGCTACCCTTTTAGGGATTAAAGGTGGCTATTGAATTTTCCTATTGGGTCAAACAATGCATGCTTTTGTCATCACAGCTCCATATTTGGGTATAAAAGCACCTCAGTCAGACGCACAAACCTGTAGTGAGTCAGGGGTCAGAATTGTGAGCATCGCCAGCATTGGTCATAACGTCTTTCAGGTTAGCATATTATTACCAATAAGTTAGCCCACGTTAGCTTTGAACTTTAACACATGTTAGCTAACATCACTTTACCAATCAGAAGAGGGATCCCTTCTGTCCTCCACTGCCTCAGCAGCACCGGCTTCGGGCATCTCTGAGTCAGCACCATGAACTGATAAGGCTCAGCCCCACTGGGCTCCACAAAACCTCCCTCAACCTCTGGGGATGACGGCAGCATAACTACTAGCGTAACTACCAGCGTCACTCTGCTCACTTTCTATGCTTCAGTATGTCAAATTAAGCAAATTGGGGGCATTTTTTCAAAATTTATCAGGGGATGGGGATATACTGTTACATTGGGTTGAGTTACACTTTAAAGAACAAGGTATTGGGGACGAGCCAATCCTGTACCAATAATGGATCTGATAATGATGGCTACCAGTCCAGACGACATGGTTCTGTATTGGTGCAAGGGCTATAATTATTGGATGCTAATCTAATAAAACATACATCATAATCTCCTGAATTCTATTATAAATAGATGGTTGTAGTCGAGCTGCCCAGTATATCAAATGGCAATCATCACTGCAATATGTATGAGCAAAATCACAATGGCAGAAGGTGAGGCAGATGCAATATTATATGTTGTTATATTTCAAATGTCAGGGATTCATGTTCTGTATGCCAGTAATGTGTTCAGATAGCTGGATGGAGTCCTAATGCCCTTAATCCCCAACCTGGTGTGTTTGTTTAATGGCTGAGATGCTAAAGCTAGAGAGTGGCGGAGACATCCTGTATTCTTGATGAAAGGGAAAAAGTCAGGTGTCAATTAATTGGAATTGGTATTTTCATTGGGTTTTTCAGCCAGTGTAGTTTTAGTTACATATGTTTCTTGTGTCCTAAACTCCTGGTTAAATTTTGTTGTTAATGAGCAACTAAAGACTTTAACAGGAATGTCATAGTTTGAGTTCCTGCCTTAGTTTAGTTTCTGTTTTGGGTTCTTTCTAGTTTGGTTTCTATTATAGCTTGTGTCCTGTTTTGGTCTTAGTTCAGGTTCTGTCTTAGTTTTGGTTTATGTCATAGTTTGGGTTTTGTTTTGTTTTGATTTTGTATTTTGATTTTGTTTAAGTAATCAGTTCACTTGGTAATCACATCCCTTCTCTGTCTCCAGCCTTTAATCTGTCACCTCAGTTCACCTGCCAGCTATCTGCCGGCTCACCTCACCACCTAATCTGTTTGCTTGTCACACTTCTGTCTAGTCAACAGCCAATCAGTTCGGTTCATTTCAGTCACCACCTTCCCTCCGATTATTCTGACCTGCCTCCTCTAGTCTTCACTCCTGTTCACCTGCTCACTCACCTATTTATTCCTGCTTCACTGCCTTTGGTGAGTTTTGTCTTGCTCTCTTTTTTTGACCTGTCTATACTACCTGATTGCCTCCAGATTCTGAGACAGCCTGACCCCCGAACCTGTTTTTCCTGCCTGATCTGACTGCCTGCCTGTTTTGCCTGACCTGGTTTTGTTTTTGGATTTTCTGAGTTTGCCTTATCCCATCCTGTTTAACCTGCTTGTTTGTGTACCGTCCTGGACTGTTTTTGACCTCCGATTCAGCCTGTCCTCATCCAGCCTGTCAGCTATATTGTGTACCGACCTTGGACTGTTATTCTGACCACCGAGCCTGCCTGTCCCTGTCTTGCCAGTCTGATAATAATAAAACGTCTTTTAAACATACTTCCTGCTTGTTGGCTTGAATACTGAGTCCACCTGTTCAGTTTATTACAAGGAAGGCTAAGAGGAGTGCAAAAAGTTGCTTTATTTGATCATATTTAGCTATTAACTTCTTTCTACCACACATGTTTAGGATTTGGACATGGTGGAGGTCTGTTTAAAGAGTCTGGCAGAAGAGTATCTACAATCTAGAAATTATGCCAAGAGATTGTTGTCAGTTAGCTAACTTCTTATACAAAAACAGTTTAACAACATTTTCTTCTTTGTTTTTCTATAATAGTAAAATCTTTTTTGTTGACCTATTTGGTATGACTTCTGCTTATGTTATATTATATATTATGAAGTTCTGTAGGAACATTGAATGTACTTTTAAATAGTACCAAGATAATATGTTTACACTGTAGATTTGGAAAGTGTCACAGCGTTTGAAAAGAAGAAATTATGGGAAATTTTTTTTCCCTCCTTCTAAACTATTAATTTCAACAAGGCTTTTTAGACATTACCTTGAAATGTTCAACAAATTATGCCTGGTTTGTGCTTAGAATAAATGTTACTATGCTAAATGCTAAGCGGTAGTTATTATAAAGTGTTACCAATGTAGTTAGAATTGTCCTTGTATTCAGCCAAAACCCAGTTAAGTACCATTTAATGAGTGGATAGAGAAAAATTTGAGTAATTCTATTCAATTTAATTTTATTTATATAGCGCCAATTCACAACACATGTCATCTTAAGGCACTTTACAAAGTTAAATTGAATCAAATAATACAGATTGGTTAAAAAGGTTCCTCTCTAAGGAAACCCAGCAGATTGCATCAAGTCTTGACAAGCAGCATTCACTCCTCCTGAAAGAGCGTAGAGCCACAGGGACAGTCGTCTGCATTGTTGATGGCTTTGCAGCAATCCCTCATACTGAGCATGCATGAAGGAAAATCCCCTTTAACAGGAAGAAACCTCCAGCAGTGTAAACAATGTAGTTTAATTGTAAAATTGACATGAGTAATTTACAATGTTTTTGGATGGGATGCTGACCTTGAGCTGTTTACATATTGGATTAATTGATCTATTTCTAGAGATACTTGAAAACATTACTTGGCAAACTATTCAGTTTGATTCAAAACATTTTTGTCACCTTCAGGTAAATTTAACATAACTTTGTCTGACTTAAAGTTCAACAATAAACCCCGGTAATGTTGTTATCAGCAGTAGAAAAGAATTGATAATGGATTATATTCATTATTTTTTTTTTTTCATTCTCAATGGGAATCGCAAACTGCACAAGGAAATTAACGAGATACAGCAGCTGCAGGCTCGCTCATAGTAACATTTCTTCCATTAAAGAGCGAATTTGCGGCGGGATGTAGCGGCTCTTCAGACCATTTAATTAATGTTTTCCGCTCAAAAAAGGACACCGAGTTACATCCTTACATTTAGCCGCTCTGCAGCTGAGAAGAATTGGAAATCTAAAATTAAAAGGATATGCAAAGTATGTTTGCTAAATCTTTTAAACATGAATGCAACTGGAAATATTGGCAGAAACTGCAGCTGTGCTCCTCGCAATGTCTGTGGTGTACTCACATAAGCTTAGACAACACCAAGACCAAAGCGATGCGTTTCCTGGATTTGAAAATCTCGGTATCAGCAAGATAACCAGGATTGGGGCTTCTCTATATAAAAACATGATGACTCCTGACCAATTAGCATATAAGAGTTTTTGTCTAACTTAAAGTTAGAACATCTGGAATCACTGCCTATTTTTCCCAGTTTCTCTTTGTTTGGGCCCAAACTACCAGACAGCAGTTAAAGCCTCTGTTGCTAATCTCCTCCCTATTGACGGCAGGGACCACCCCAAACCCCACCCCCACCCCAGCCTCGCTTAGCTGCTCACTTTCGGCGAGCATTTGGACATATGAATTCACTCTATAGCTGCAGTAATTGTAAATCGGACACATTCAAGCCTTGTGTCAAACTGCGCTTGTTATACCTCAGCAAATTCGCCATCACTTTATCATTCTGTTGATCACATAATTCTCCCTTGTCCATCATTTATCACAGAAAATTGCTTTGAAATCCCCAAACCCACAGTGAATCCACGCACAGAAACCACTGAGACCTACATCACGGGTCTCAATGAATAGGAATTGATAACATTATGAAGGTTTCATTTCAAGCATGCAGTCTCGCTGTTTTTTTTTTTCTGCTTCCCCAGCATCGATGCACGTACACCACAGACAAATCTCCTAAATCCCATGTGAGAAATTTCATTCTCGCTCCGCCATAAGTCATGAAGCGTCCTCAGAATATGAAATCAGCCGGTGGATATGAAAACAAAATTGCCTATGTGTGGCTATACAAGGCCATTAAAAGCATATTGTGGTCATGGGAGGAGTTAGCATGGTTACAGGGTCATGGTGGAGGCCAAACTAATTCACTTTGGTTTGAATGTTGCCTTGAAATCATCTACTGGGTTAGGAACGTAATATATTCCTTAACAAGCAGCACTGTGGAGGAAATAATGTCCTCCATTGAATCTAATGTAAACTAATTTCTAATTAATCTCTAATATATATGTTAGTAGAGTGGATGTCTGAGTTTTGTGCCTTTAATCCAAACGATATACCCGAAGAGAAAGTTATTATTAGGGCAAGTAAGCAGATTAACAAAGCACCATATTAACCTTCAGGTACATCTAATTGATAGGAAATTTAACTCTCAGTGAAGTTAGATCAATATATCGACCTGGCCTGGTTTACAACGTCTAATCCTGCAAATCTTCTTGAGAACCTGTGCCGCTGCATTGAATGTCTGGGCAACCAAACGACCTAGAGAGCATTGCTTAAGCATAATTCATGTAATGCACCTTCCAGTGTCCGCATTCATTTCCATTCACGTCTTTTAATTTTTCAGGATCAATTAACCTTTTCTCAGCCTTGTTGCCAGGGTGTGGTGCATGAATGTTATACCCACACATGTTTATATGCTGACTGGCATTTGTGTCCACGACTACTTTGATGTATACAGACGTTTTTATTGATTATCTAAATCTGAATAGTAATTACACACAGTAATAGGTCAACCTCCAAAGATATTGATAACAGCTGAATCAGCCAAAGAGAAATCCAATACAGCCCAGAGAAGGTGAACTGCATTGCAAAAGTGTACACAACCATTCTCAGATCTTCTGAATCTTACAACCACAAACTTCAGTGTATTTAATTTGGAATTTATGTGACAGAACAACATAAAGTAGTACACGATTTTCAAGTGGGAGGAATAGGATATGTGGTTTTAAACCTTTTTTTCCCCCCAATTAAAATATGGAAAGTGGAGCATGCATTTGCATTAAGCCTCCCAGTCAATACCGCAATTCTGTTGGGATATGTCTCTACCAGCTTCCCACATCTAGAGACTAAACTATTTATCAATCCTTCACAAAATATCCCAAGCTCTGCCAGACTGATTGGCGATCATGTGAACATTAAATTATTTAGGTCTGGACTTTGACTGGGCCACTCAAATAAATTAATATGCTTTGATTCAAACCTTTCCATTGTAGCTCTAGCTGTTTGTTTAAGATTAGTGTTTTGGTTTTTTTTGGAAGGTGAACCACTGTCTCTCTCTTGAAGCTTTTTCACCCTCTTTATGCGCTTAATTTGCCTCAGAAGACATAACTAACGAGTCGCAGATCACTTCATCGCCGCCTTTTTGCGTTTCCCTCTTATTGGACGGTGGGAAAACAACATGAACGCTTGCACAATAGCCATTGTTAAACATATAAATGTAGCCATGTTGAGCCTCAGAATGCATTTTAAAGTCATATTTTATTGACAGATCTTTGTCGTTTTTGAAGCCGTGCTGAACTTTCCAACTGAACGTGAAACGTTGAACCACAGCAGGAGGCGATCCTTCATTGCTGGTTTAGCCACTATGGCTACTGTTGTTAAAACAGCAACATTAACGCTGGTTTAGGCGGTATTTTGTGCAAATAGACAGAGCAGAAACATCCCAGCTGATGAACACCGAAAGGTAGCACCTGTATGATTGTCTAAATGTTACATAAATAATAGCTGCAGTCAAAGTATGAAGGTTTACTCAATGTTGCTGCGAGTAGCAGCCATCATGAATACCGAAGTCAGTTACCATCCGGTTGCACCGATTTTCCGACTTGTAATGCCGACTTTAGGGGCCGTTCCAGTTGAAATTTCCGACTTGGAGGCCGAGAATTCCAACTACTGAGGACAAATGGAACGCACCATCTGTAACAGGTTTTTCGTCAGGACTGGCCTTCACTGTGTCTGGTAAAGACAGGAATCCCCACGGAATGATGCTGCCAACACTATGTTTCACTGTAGAGGATCAGTTTTCGGTTTGCATGCATCATTTCCTCATCAATTTATATGTTACTTTGTGTTGGTCCTTTCCAACAATCCTTAGAAAATACACTAAAGTCTGTGGTCGTAACGTGACAAAATGGAAAAAGGGACAGCTCCCCCCACCCATTTTTTTCACCTGTAACGTCCCATTTTATCAAAAATCTGTAAATCCATTTCTCTAAATCACATTATTTTTTTTCTCTATTCATCCACTTACTCCTTCAAAAACACCATTTGAATCTCTGAGCTTCTAACTCCACTCATTATTTCTAGACAGTGAAGCTGCCCTGAAGCCTCCTGTCGGTCCTTTCAATCACAGGCTACTGTGCCACTTGTCATCTGCAGTCAGGCCTGTTATTGAAAGCCATCCCTCGGGCCACCTCTTTGTCTTTAGTGGCTCCATTAAATTAGAGTGACACCTGGCATGGATTCTCAGCTGCAATGGGCCTTCTTTTTTTATCCAATCCCTTTTATCAGCTTAATAGAGCACTGATGAAATATTACTAAACCAAAGCTCTCTCTGTGCACCGATGAACTCTGTGCAGCGCTGAAAGAAACAAGTCATCGGTGCATGAGACTTTATTGATATAGCAAATTATAAGGATGCATTCACACAGTAATGAATAACATCAGAAAAAAAAAGAAGACCAAAGTCCTCACATATTGCAGTCACTGGATAAATTGCATAAGCTCTTTAATGACATTAAATGTGGTTAGTGACTCATGCATGCAGCGAAGTGGTGAGTGGTGATATTTCTAACCTTTACAAGGCAAAATGCCTAATGTTTGCTTTTGTCCCCGCAAACGGAGCGCCGCTTTTGGACTAATCTTTTGTTGGTGGTTGATAGTTGTGTTTTAAACTTTGACATACATAATACATTTTGTGCGGCTTTGTTATGCAAAAGAAGCATGATGAAAAGTGTTTCTTCTCTGAGTAATGGGATTCCAGCTGCTCCTCTTCCTGTTTGTTGCTGGAGGTGCAGAAAATCCCCTCCTCTCCCACCTCTTGAGCTCTGACATATTTGTGATATCTCGTGTCGACGAAAGGGAGACTAAAGGAGAGATGCCGGGAGAAGAGGGCGGAAAGTAGTTAAGGTAATGTGATAATTGATATAGAAACTACAAAATATGTCCTCGTCAATGAAACGCATTGTTAAATATGCAAAAATCTATTAGTTATTCATATAATCTGCTGTGCTGAAGCGCATTTCCTGATCCTGCACTTTTCCACCGCATTAAACTTCTCCATTGTTCCGTCTTTATTCACAAATGCTAATTCTGCAAAAACTGCAAGCCATTCTTTTCAAGCAGAGGATGCTTGGGAGATGCTCCGCTCTTGCTCTGCTTGCTTTAGTACTGCCTTAGGTGACAACATAATAATTGATAGTCCAAGATGTTATGGTAAAATGAGATGCATTACTCATTGCGTTAAAATGATGTCTCTCTTGTCACTTTTTGTTGCCTCAGGGGGAGTGAGATCTTCTATTACATAAATGAGAATATCAACATCATTCTTCCTCTTTTGCTGCTCTCAAAACAACTGTCTTACTTAGCAAAAGTAAATTCCCTTTTATCACATGAAAAAATGCAAACAGTTGATGTGACAATATTAGCTCAAGAAATGGACCGAAACATGTAACTCTCACTGTTGTCACTGATGTTATACATATGCGGACGCATTTGTTGCCACCCCTGGTAAAGGTGTGGCAACAAAATAAATGTATCTGTTGTTGTTTATTGTGCCTAATCTCACAAAATTGTCAAAAAATCACATCTTTATTTGGAGTAAATTTATTTAATATGGATTAAAAAAATCTGATAACTAGCTCAAGTTTCCGAGTTTTTGCACACGTCTGCCCCCTTTGGCGATAAGTTGAAATGACACCAGTGTTTTGCACTTGCATGGTAGAAGAGGAAAAGCATCTGCTGCTGCGACTGCACGGGTCTTTTGTTTAGAGGCGTAAGGTCTTCTGAGGTAAGAAAGTTATAAACGTTGAAGTTAGTCCGTATTCGCTCGCTAATGCATCGATTACGGTGGAGACCCAACAAAGTACCCAGGTGAACGAGAGCGCGCAGTGCGTCTAACTCACATGCACGCCCAGAAGATTCGACCCAAATCACATGAATTCTCATGAACTGACTAATCCAGCCTATAGAGGCAACTGCAGTAATTAGAGGATAACTCATTTTACACGCCGGGCAATTGAAAGGACATATATGGGAAAGAAAATGTATATTATTTACCTTCAAAACTTGCGCAATGCACCTTTAACAAAAATTTTGGTAAAATTATGTATACCCTTAATACTCCCTTTACAATTAATGCAACTGAAGCATTTTTTATTTATTTATTTATTTATTGTTCATAATCTATGACTGAATTGATATTACAAATAGGTCAATGTTTTTAAAAGGGCTTCACCTGATCTCCATAGCAAGTGTTAGATTGTATCTACATGCCAACAGGAAGTGATGCCCTGAAAAAGTGTTTTCTGTTCTACCATTAGAAATGTAAATGTGGGGTACAATAAAATACTACTTTAACTTGAACTATGTGCCTTGGTCATTTGAGTCTAAGATTGAGCTTGCTTAAGATCTTAGCATGAGATTTTCCCACAACAATTAAAGATGAATTTATTTTAAGTTTATTTTATATATCTTTCCTGAATTTTTAGGGGTCTGTCTTTGAATGTTTACTCAGTTGTTTTTCTTTCATCAGCGAAAATATTTATCAGATCAATTTAAAAAACCTTCAGACATTTTCCCTGAAACGACATCAGTTGAGACTGGCAACTATACCCAGACGTTTGTCTCTTTCATAAACCTGTGAATTGTCTCACAAAGCATATGCTCCACTTTCCTTGATTAAATACATAAAGCTAGTCCCATAGTCCCTCACCTGTGCAGTAACATCACTGCCTGCCAGAATAAACACATAAACTCAGTTATATAGACAATGGATCTGTTTGGACTGGCTGCTTTATGTGGAAGTCTGATGCTCTCTTTATCTCTTTTTGAACCATAGTTACACATTTTATGGGCCTGACACTGTTAGGGGTTGCATTTATCAAAGCTGTCCAGAGGTTTTCTCCTGTTCGACACACACAGACTACACAGTGTGTAGTCTGTGCTGAAGAATACAAACACTCATAATCAACAGGGAAACTTTTACAAACAAGACACATTTATTCATCTCATGTCCTGGGATTATTTCCAGCAGCTCAGAGTGAAGAAGAAAAAAAAAAAACCCTGCTATCTGAAAGGGAAGAGAAACTAAGGAGAAGGTAATGCATGGCAAAGCTTAAATTGAGGCCATTATTGAGGGCAGGCAGTGAATAGTTTGGGGATTGACTAAAGAAAGCATAGGCAGAAAAGATTTTTAGTTGGGTCAAATGAACACTGTTTCTTAAAAGATGCGTTCAATCATCTGATCTTTCAGTTAGAAATTTGCCGCTTGTATTTGATCATTTATCATTTAATGTTTTGCACTTCCTACTCCAGATTTATGTTCTTCTTGTTAAAATCAATTAATGTTATCACTGCTTGGAGATGACGAGAAAAAAAGGGAGACACAGAAAATTAAAGATGCTTCGGGGCAAGGGTACCTTCTCTGAAAAAAAACAAAAAACAAATAGTGTACGAAGGACAATGACACTGTGCAGGATGGAGACAACTAAAATCGGAACCACTCAGCCAGGTGTACCTTCTATTGAAGAGAATAACGAAGGGTGCACACAGTCAGTGGTGCTTAAAGATCATTCACTAGCCTCTTCCAGTTCAGAGACATGGCTATAAAACAGAACTAATCGGTAAGGGGTACTTTCTATGTAACAGAAAATCAAATCGAGAACATAGTTTATTGCAGCGGCGGCTCTAACGACAGCTTCATCCAGAAGAGGAACCCAGTTAAACACACAAGCACTGGGTCAAAAGTACTTTCAATGAGCATGAGAAACAAATGGAATACACGCGGTCAGTGACAACAATTCCTTTGACAATGGCTACCTGCAGAAAAGAGACAGCTTAACACAGAAGCGCTGACCTAGGAATACTTTCTGTCAATGACTATGGAGAAGAAAACCCAAGGAACACAGTTAAGCAGAGACATCTGGCACTAGCTACTCTATTTGGCTTAATTGTAAGGAAGAGGTCTTTGCTGACATCAAACTTAGCGCTAGTCTGACAATGAAGCTTGCAATTAACCGCTGAGCTTTGGGCCGATTGCTCGAATGTAGCGATGGTAAATGGAGGTACTTTACTCCCAGACCCTCTTTGTTCGAGCGCTGAATTTTTCGCTTCAAAGTCACAACGAACTGCGTAGCAGCGGCTCCAGTGGTTAGCTTTGGGCCACAGTTGCCTAGGTAATGCTGTTTTGAACAGTGTTAATTGCACAGAGAGACACGGAGAGTGGTTTTTCCCTGTGGTAAGCAGGACATTAAAAAGGGCAGAAGAACAGGAGATAACGCTCCACTTCTTAAATTAGGCCACAAAAGCAGGCTGTTTGAGCTCGGTCACATTCTAAAGAACTCTCGTTGTTATCATTTGACTACATCTGTTTTTATTCTCCCTATTATAATTTATACAGAAATTGGCAGCGTCGGGAAAGTGTTAAGTCCCATGAAGGTTAAGCTGAGGGAAAACTCGCTGTTTTTTTTTGTGTATTTATGAGTAGGAAATGCTGCGCTGGCTCCCAGAGAGGCTGAAACATTTTTATTTGGGTTGACAAAAGAAACACCTTTTTGGGCAGAATAGCGCATCTATTGATTACCAGCCTTGCAGCTGCAAAGTGACAAGATTTAGCAGATAATGACTACATTTTGAAACCTATTATTTTTCACAATAACTACTCAACACATTTGTATTCACATGTATACAAATGTAGACCGAATCTAATCGCGACAAATCTGTCAATCTGCATTTCCTTTGTGCCAGCAGGAAATAATTAAACCGAAAACGGCAGATATCCTGAATGGATGCGCATAAAGTGAGAAACCCAAGGGTTTGCGCCTTCTCCATCCCCGTATTACACCCTACTGCATGTTAAAACACCATTACAACCCCCCCTCACCCCTCAACGCATCCCCAAAGCTACACACGGAGAGATGGAGCGAGAGCATGTGTACAAATGAATCAGTGCTGTTTGTTGTAGTGTTTCAGTCTGGAGCTGTTTCAAGCAGCTTATTTGAGAGAGCCGTGGATCATGTTTAGAAAGCTTGCTCTCATTATATCAGACCCTGGGGAAAGAAGGGGGCCCTCTTTCACCATACTATCAAAGCCACAGAGCTGCTTTAGAGGACATGCTTCAGTATGAATAGAGGCTCTGGAGTACATAGAAAAAGTAGCATGCTCAGCCCTCATCTGCCCGTGCTGTGGGAAGCCGCCAGCGTCCAAGGTTTTGATCAGGCCTTACAGTAATGGCTGTGGGTGACAGGTATGCCATTCTATAAATGTAGGACTAAATAGCTTGATTAGCATAATGCATCAGCAACATATTTTGCTTCCACTGCATATGAAGCTACTATTTCTTTTTGTTTTGTGCCTGACCGCAAAATTTTTTTGGGTCCTGTTTCATTTGACAAAAAAACCCGATTATGTAAACAGGGTATTTATCTCTGCGCGACTGGGAATATGATATGATTTAGTTGTGCCGTGTTGTCTGCATTTTCCTCCAGGTTTGAATAAAATTTGCAGCTCTCTTTATCAGCCAAAAGTGTTTTTTTTTCTTCTTCTTCTTCAGTAATCAAAATTTACCTGATACGCACAGCACTTACTTCCCAGAAATGTGAGCCACTTGGACCCACAAGGAGTAGATGAACGTTGCTAAAAAACCGTCGACATCTGCGTCTGTCTTTGCCAATTGCAGCCAGATATACATACACTGTATTTTTTATTAGATTTTTTTACTTTAAGTACCATTAAGTTTGCACACAGGTACTCAGTATTTGGTAAAATTTCCTTTTAACAGTATAATTTCAGTCAAACATTTTGAGTTTCCCTCAACAAGCTGCTCACAGTTTGCATGAGGTTTTGCCCGTTCCTCCTGACAGAACTGGTGTAACCGAGTCAAGTTTCTAGGCCGCCTTGCTTACACGCCTTTTCCGATCTGTCTGCAAATTTTTGAGGCCACTGCAAGACACTGAATGGTTTCAAGGTTGTGAAACTGTCGTCTAGACTGATTGGAGAGCCTCAACAATCACTCATCCCTGTATAGCAGGCAGGGACAGCAGATGGCCACTTCTGTTTCAATGGTGCATCGCCACGTTATTCAACTTTTAAAAAAAATATATACATGCATCAGTAGCTCATTCTGGTTGCATACAAAAAAAAATTTATAAACGGTTTTCACGTCCTACTTCTATTAGTTGTTATTTTGGTGTTTTATGCTTTGTTCTTGCCCAATTTGTTAGTAAATAAAGCCTTTCGTGTTTATTTATAACTACGAAAGTGCGCGTGCGCAGCAGGGGATAAGACGTGGAAGCGGCTAACAGCTATTAGCATCTCCCAGCGAAACAATAAAGAATGGTCCACGAACCAGAGAAAAATGACGCAAAAATATATGATTCCAAGAGGGAAAAGACTGGAATGTCTCTGAGAATACAGTCTGAACGTCGGCGTTCACTGAAGCAGACGATAAACCTGCCGAGGCTCAAATGTGACCACAGAGTTGATTGACGTGAGTAAATGTTCTGATATGAGGCTCTTAAAGTTGCTGTAGATCGTTTTATTCAATTGATAATGGTCGGTCTTTGATCACGCCGAACTGCCGCTTTACTGTGAGGCATTGCAGAGGGTCAGTTTCGATCCGGCAGTATTTTCAAGTGATTTATTAATTAAGCAAACCGGCATTATGATAGTTCTGCCATACTGCTGGTAAACGGCACCGCACCTGTTTACATCTGGTCTATATTTAGCCTCAAAAAGGGCCATCAAAACATTATCAGGATGGATGCTTGGTGTATGTAACCTTATTTTATCACGATCAAACGGTTTTTGGTCTTTTTTAAGCATATAACGTGGCTATATACCTTAAAACAATGACTTTCATCCCCTTCACAGCAAGTTTCAGCTTCTTTGCCCTGGAAAAAAAAAAACAGTTTTGCTGCAACTGCTGTTACTGAAATGAACATGCTGAAATAAAACAGCCATTCTCATTGGATTTTATTTGTTTTAAAAATTGTGTCATTTCTAGATTATTATTTTTTTTGTGTGGTTTTTACTCATTGGTTTTTAAAAATTTATTTATCGTGTATTTACCCTATTTTTACATCTTGCTCTCCTTTTTCTGTGTCCTGATTTGATTTGATTTGATTTGTGAAGCCTGGGGACCTGTAAGCACTATTATATTTAATTGAAAGGTTCTGGTTTTGTTAAAACTTTTGCATGACTTTTAATAATGTAACATTGAACCTTCTTACCCTTAATTCACTTCTACATTTTAAGGTATCAGGGTTATTGTCCATTTGGAAGCCCTATCAAGCTTGTACAGGAGTGCATTTGCAAACTAATCCGGCTGATTATGTTGCATTCGGATTAATTGTTGACTTTTTCTCCGTGCTTCCTCTTATCTTCAGGTAGCATGTTAAGAGTCTTTTGTTCTGAGATTGATTTGCACATTCTGCACCAAAAACACACTTGTCTTTTGGACATTGAACTGGACATTGTCATATTGTTTATACTTGCGTATAATTCGAACAGATAAACGTGTCATCTATCCAACATCTGGAAATTGTGCATAAAGGTGAACCAAACTTATGAGGGTCCACAGTTCTCTTCCCGACGTCTTCCCTGACCTCTTTTGATTTTTACCATAATGTCACACAAGATGAGATGCTGCCATAACATAGACGTGTGCCTCCATTTAACTCAAAAGTTGTGATTTATTAGGAGCCTACAAAGCCATAACATAAATACCGCAGCTTCCCCTAATTATTTACATGCACAGTAATCTTAGAGCATTAAACTACCAAATTTAAAGAAAATATATATCGTTCTCATTATTCTGCATTTTAGCAAATATAATATTTGGTGTTTTGTAATGTCAGAATAAGTTAAATACCTGGTTTCATCTGTAAATGGTTGGAAAGAGAAAAAAATAGCAGTCACTTCCAAAATGGACCGTCCATCTGAGTTTTGTGACTTTACTCCTTGTTTGACTTACAGCCAGCAGTGCCAACAGCCAGCTGGTGCATTAAGGGTTTTGGGGTCCGTCACATCTGTTGGCGATTTATCACCTCTTCCGAATAAAATCAACTTAAAAAAACTGGCAAAGTAGTTTCTGCTGTTCATGTTTGATGAAATGTAACCTGTGCTTTTAACTTTGTTGTCATCACCACTGATAAAGGCAAGGCCAGTTTATTATTTGTATAGCACATTCCAGTAACAAGACAATTCAAAGTGCAAACCCGTCACTTGACAGGAATTCAATCATTTTTTGTATCCAGATGTGGTGAAGATGACTTGCTGAAGTCAAAACTGAGCATCGGAGGGAGAAGAAACAAGATTTAATTGGATTTTAAACTTGGAGGGATTCTTTGGGCCAGACAGGCTGGCCTGAATCTTACAGAACCTGCTAATCTACTGGGTGTGCATGAGAACGTCCTGTTAACATCAGAAGTACGAGGAGAAAGGACAGACTAATGACGGAGAAGCAACACAACCTCAAATGACCACCTGTTACTACCAAGGTATGCAGAACGTAATCTCAGAATTAACAACACGTTCACCTCTGAAGCAGCTTGACCACAGCAGTAGGAGGCTGCACCAGGTGATGCGCCTGGCAGGTCAGAATGGAGAAAAATGGGTCTGCCATTTGCACAGACTGCAAAATTGGAAGATGACAGATTGGAAAAATATTACTGAGTCTGGGTCTCAGCTACTATATTCAGATGGTAGGTTTAGATTTATGGGTCACAGATCAAATCAGGCTTCTGGCACACTATTTTTAAAACTCTAAAACCATGGTCAGGTTTGCATTGGGTGGTTATTTGCACAGACTACAATCATTATTTAAAGAGGAATAGAGGTAGGATGTGGAGCAACACAGATAACCTCCCCGTATGAAACGTGTAGAAAGGAACATTAAGAAGTAGTTCTTGTCATAATAATTGGTAGAAAATTAAGGCTGTTTAGAAATCAGTACAATATTCTACAAACAAAAGGCCATACAATCTTTGCTTTTTACAACCAGTTTAATCCAGTTGCTTCCAGAGACTGAAGCTAATGAGGCGTCTAAGAGAGAAAGACCTAAACAAGCTGCTACCATCTTAAATAACTCCAAACTGAAAATCATCTCAGCGGTTTTTGTTTAGTGAAAAAAGAAGACTTTCATCACCTTTGCATTGGATAGTTAATCACAAAAAAGTAAAAGGATTATTTACACCAGAAACGTGGGTTGGTGGCAGTGTGACACACTGAGTCCTTGATGGTTCACAAATAGCTTTCACATAAACAGCAATGACTTTTGTCATTGGTTATAAAACTGTAGAAGTGTGCTAGAAGTCTTAGCCCTTTCAAGCTAGCCATTAGCTTCAGCCCCTGGGCCCAACTAATTGGATTTATACTTACTGAAGTAGCCAAAAGAGCCATCTGCTGCAGCTAAGTTAGTAACTGCTTTGAGTCTTTTAACAGAAAGGACCTGAGAAATCGTGAACCATCCATTTAAAAGTTCTTGGGGATCTGTGCATTCATCATAGCATTCTAGCAAACCCTCTGGACTTCCATAACACTTACTAAGCAGATTTTGCACTTAAATGGACCCTGCACTTTTAACATTATCTTATGGATACAAGCCGAACATGTGGCCCGAGGGGAGACTGGAGAATTACCTTAAGGTGTGAACGAGGTTCAATTAAAAATCCTATACAGAAATAATTTTCTTTGATGAATTCTTTACACCCACAGCTGAGTTTGCCTTCTCTCTCTAGTTATTATTAATTCATTTACATTTTGCTGCGAAGGAAATTATTAGAATGTTGAGCAGTAGATTGCCTGCAGCAAACAAGACGAGGAGTGAAGCCCCTTGCAGAATAAAATCTGGTGACTTTTATGTTTTTTTTTTCTCTCTTTATGCACAGCCTTTTAACGTCAACATTGGACTGAAGCGTTGATTCGGTTCTTGTTGATCTTCAGGAGCAGAGTCCCTTCTGCCACACCTCCTCCAGCCGCCTGTCTATTGAACAGACTGTGACAAATACCAAAGAATTATTAAATTACAGGGTTGCATAAAGAAGGGTTCAACCTGAACAAAAGGAGGAAATCTCTCACCGCAGGCCCAGGGCTTTGTTTATACATCAAAACTCTCACAAAGGTTGGGTCCCTGCATGGGGTTGTTCTTTTTAACATTAAACCAAATATAAACTCTGCTTTGATTGGGATATATATATATATATATATATATATATATATATATATATATATATATATATATATATATATATATATATATATATATACACTCACCGGCCACTTTATTAGGTACTAGTAACGGGTTGGACCCCCTTTTGCCTTTAGAACTGCCTCAATTATTCGTGGCATAGATTCAACAAGGTGCTGGAAGCATTCCTCAGGGAGTTTGGTCCATATTGACATGATGGCATCACACAGTTGCCGCAGATTTGTCGGCTGCACATCCATGATGCGAATCTCCCGTTCCACCACATCCCAAAGATGCTCTATTGGATTGAGATCTGGTGACTGTGGATGCCATTTGAGTACAGCGAACTCATTGTCATGTTCAAGAAACCAGTCTGAGATGATTCCAGCTTTATGACATGGCGCATTATCCTGCTGAAAGTAGCCATCATGGGTTGGGTACATTGTGGTCATAAAGGGATGGACATGGTCAGCAACAATACTCAGGTAGGCTGTGGCGTTGCAACGATGCTCAATTGGTACCAAGGGGCCCAAAGAGTGCCAAGAAAATATTCCCTACACCATGACACCACCACCACCAGCCTGAACCGTTGATACAAGGCAGGATGGATCCATGCTTTCATGTTGTAGACGCCAAATTCTGACCCTACCATCCGACTGTCGCAGCAGAAATTGAGACTCATCAGACCAGGCAACGTTTTTCCAATCTTCTATTGTCCAATTTTGATGAGCTTGTGCAAATTGTAGCCTCAGTTTCCTGTTCTTAGCTGAAAGGAGTGGCACCCGATGTGGTCTTCTGCTGCTGTAGCCCATCTGCCTCAAAGTTCGACGTACTGTGCGTTCAGAGATGCTCTTCTGCCCACCTTGGTTGTAACGGGTGGTTATTTGAGTCACTGTTGCCCTTCTATCAGCTCGAACCAGTCTGGCCATTCTCCTCTGACCTCTGGCATCAACAAGGCATTTCCGCCCACAGAACTGCCGCTCACTGGATGGTTTTTCTTTTTCGGACCATTCTCTGTAAACCCTAGAGATGGTTGTGCGTGAAAATCCCAGTAGATTAGCAGTTTCTGAAATACTCAGACCAGCCCTTCTGGCACCAACAATCATGCCACGTTCAAAGTCACTCAAATCACCTTTCTTCCCCATACTGATGCTCGGTTTGAACTGCAGGAGATTCTCTTGACCATGTCTACATGCCTAAATGCACTGAGTTGCCGCCATGTGATTGGCTGCTTAGAAATTAAGTGTTAACGAGCAGTTGGACAGGTGTACCTAATAAAGTGGCCGGTGAAGCGCCGGAAACATTCCTCCGAGATATTACTCTGCACTGACGTAAAAGGATCACGCAGACTTGTTGACTGTAGATCCATAATGCACATCTCCTGTTTAATGAGTTTCCAAAGAACTCTATTGGATTGCGATCTGGTGACTTTGGAGGCCTTAAGTACAGTTAAGTCATTGTCACGTTCCAGAAACCAGGTTCAGACAGAGCTTTGTAGTGCTTGAAGGGAATCATAAAGGGATGGTCATAGTCGACAACGGTACTCGGGCAGAGTGATATTTAAACAACCCTCACTGGTAGCACGGTGCCCAAAGTGTTGCCTAAAAAAACAAAAACAAAAAAAAACATTTTCACCATCGTACCACCAGCAGCAGCCTGAACCGTCTAGATCAAAGCTTTCATGTTTAAGTTCAGTTCTCACTGTAGATATCCATTATGGATGAACTTAAGAATCATTGGACAGGGTAACATTCTTCACGTTTTTGCCCAGTTTTGAAAAGGCTGTGCGATTTGGTTAGCTTTATATTGTTATATTGGAAGACATTTTGATATGATTGGCTGACTTGCTATTTGTGTCAGCACACAGTTGACCTTGTGTACCTAATAAAGTAGCCAGAGATTGTATGTATTTTGTATTTAATACAAATATATTATTTGTTAATCTTGATAAAAGCAGTAGTGTAGGAATAATGACATAAATTTGGTCAAAGAAAAACAACTTTTTTCTTCCCTTAACACGTTAAGGTAAGTTTAACAAAGCTTACACTTATTGGTAGGTAACTATTTAGGCAGATTTTTTTTCTTAATTACGGCTCTTACATCCTCTTGAAAATTAAAAAATTTGGTTTTAGCCGCTTGCAGGTCTGAAAAAAGTATGAAAAATAAATTTTCAACAATTATCAACTATCAACAGCCAAAATATTTTAACATCAAATGTAAATTAATTGTTGCGTCTTCATCTACATCAGACTTCGAGATTAAATATATGAATGATACAGTTAAAGCCAAAATTGTTTATACTTCTTGCAGATTTAGTCTTAAAATAACTTGTTTCTTTTGACTTTAAGTAGCATTAACGTTTTCAGGCAACCCAGCCAGAGTCTTTAAGATTAGGGTGATGGCAAAGAGGCCCTCCGATGTTGGAGCTCATCAAAAGTGATAAATCTTTGAAATACTAGTGGAAACATCCAAAAAAAACAAGAGCACTTATAAGAAGGGTTAATAGCTGTAATGCCAGTAAAGATTGTTCAATTTATTATTGAGATGGGAATAAATAATTTTTAGCATGCTATTTTCAATTACATTTATATAGTCAGATACTTTTTAAATAGCTAATTATCTTTGCATGGTTTGATCATCTTTGAGAAATATCCGTGTCAATTTCCCGTCAGAAACAAACTTACTTGTTGAGGTAAAATAATTGACATTTCTAAACGTGAGTTAAGTATGAATAATTTTGGGCTCGGTTGCATGTAAACCGATTGGTTTTACCTCAGATGAAGGGTTTGGGTTCATGGACACTGTTTTGGTTTTTCATGGAACAAACTAGGTTCATGTGTTGTTAAAATATTGCAGCAAATACTTTAACTTAAAAGAGCCTAAAGTTGGCCAAAGACAAGATATGATGGAACAAAATTCCTAATGGCTACATGTCTCTTGTGGTTTTATGCAGAAAGTAAGCAGGTCCCTATTTTATCAGTTATTAAAATTGTTGTTTTATCAGTTTTTTTCCCCCAAAAAACTATTTGCTTAATATCAGCTTTAATGTAGATGGGGCCTAAATCTGGAAAAATTGAAACTTCGAACTGGAAAATGTGTCCATCTCTGAATACCAAGGATTATCTAGGCTGACATTAAGAAGGCAAAGCAAAGATAAATATTGGTCTCGAGAGTGAGAAACATATTTTATATATAATTACAGCCTGATACACAATCAGATAAGTCTCCAAAGTCTATTTTGAAGCATTGTTTTTCTAGTATGTAAGCGGAAGATATTTTTTGCTTGGCAATTAGAAACGGTCAGATCCAAAAGAGAGCGGTGCCTTTTTTTAAAAAAAATCCTCCTTTAAATTGGTTAATCCAGATTTAATGTGAGCCGAAGTGCGTCAATATCACTAGATAATCAATGCGACCCTTTAAATTAGAAATGCAGCAATCAGGATTTTTCTGGCCAACTTCTAATGTTCTGGTCTGACGTACCTATTCTAAATATTGAACCATTCTATTTTTGACAAACTACACCACATAAGAGAGAAAAAAAAGGTGCTGTAGGTTCTTTGATAAGTAGCTGTTTTTTAAAATGTATTTATCCCCGCTTATGCATCAGAACATACTTTGTCTCCCTAATCCATCGGATTTTTACTAAACTCAAACTCCCTGCGTAAAAATTGAGGTGGTTCTAATTTGTGATGCATTTAGTAAACATTAATTTTTTTTCAGTATTTCACATACTAATCACATACCAACGAAAGATTTTCCCCTTCCAGTCCCTGGTTAATTGCATGATATTAGTTTTTAGTCTCATCTGTTTTAACTTTGAAACAGATTTCTTCTTACAAGCCTTTCTTCTTGACTGAAGTCAAAGAAAGAAATCCCATCAAGTATTGTGTTTTCCCTCCCACCTTTGCAGGAATGCCCATTTCTTAGAACAATTTGAAATGAGGTTTAAATAAGATGCATAACATAGTTTGCATTTAACAGAAAACTGTGGGCCGTCAGCGCGTCACAGTGACAACTAACTGGCAGCTCAGCTCGACATTAAAAATCCCTGCAGCACCGAAGAGAGATCTGCCCCACGTCTTAATTTTCGACATGCACTTGTACCCTCTATTGAGACAAAATACACAATCCATATATACAACTTTTGTTTATTTGCATCATACACAACCATACACATTCGTTTGTCTTCCAGCGCCGTCTGGAGCACATAAAACACAGGACATGTACACCAATTAAGCCATCCCTTACCACCAGCAGGCAAGCTGAGGACATTTATCCCACATCAGAAAGAATCAGTAGCATAGGAAATCCTGCCAAAAAATTACTTCCATAAAAAAAATCGAGCGAATACAAGTGAAAACAAACTTATTCGAGAGCCAACGTCAGTGCAGCTGTGGAGTAGCAGACTCTGCGAATACTGATACTGTTTGTTCACATTAGGAGGGAGCGCTCCATGATTTAAGTCCAGCAGATAAACAGCAGTTTTCTAACGCTTGATCAGCCACTGATCATTTTACTGTAAACAAAAAGCAAGGAGCCACAGTAGTTAGCCGTACAGCGATATAAGATCTAACAGATCCAGTTTGTTGTCGGATGTAGCGAGTGCTGGGGTGTGGGCATCAGTATAGATAAATGACTGAACAAAATGTCAGCAAGGGGTGGTGAATGTTGGGGATCTCAGTTTACAATTTTGGCTATAAACATATCCACATTAGTCAGGTTCCTGTTTTACGAGCAAAACTAATGTACAGCAAAAAAAAAAAAAAATGCTATTAAGATGTCTTGCATTCGTGGATTAAGACGAATAAATGAGGCTACATAGTGTCACTGAAGGATGGCAACATGAGTAACAGTGTTGAAGGTTTATCTGAAGAATAAGCGTTATTTTAACTGGACGTGTTGTTGCCCATGCTCTTATGAAGGAACCCAGTTTTATGGGGAACAGATGATAATCAGATGACTGAGGTCTGAAACTTTGCTCATGCATTAATAAAAGCTTGTTTTGAGTTTTAGCACTTCTATTCAGCTTTTGCTGCTTGTGTTGTAAAGGTGACACAAAGCAGGGCTGGAAATGAGAACCCTGAAATAAAACTTTAAGGTGAATGTAAATACAGAGAAATATCACAGATAATCATATTACTTAATGCTTCCAGAGCTATATTTAAAGGGCAGCAGTTCTTTTTTAAACCACCTAAATGCAAAGAACCAATCCTCATTACTCATTAGCTAAACCGTGGTTTTGATCTTAATCATGGGTTGGTTTTAAAAGTGTGAACCTTCCTCCATGATAAAGGTTCAGAGAGTCGTCCCTGACATTAAACGATCACCATAAACTCTAGAATATAAAGTATTGCTCATATATATGTGCACTCTGTTCAAGTGTAGAAATAATAAACATACTGTTGCATTTTTTTTATTATATAAGATATCTTTACAGCCAACATAGGCCACAACTGAGGCATCGTATACATTTTTCAAAATTTACATATGTTCATATGTACATGCACTTATAGTGCAAGGTATTTTTTTTTTGTTTGTTCTAGAGCAGGACATCAGGGCAGTTTATCTATTAATTTGAACAACTCAGCAACTTAATGTTTTAAATGGTCCTACACCCGGGTTCAGGTTATTATGCCCCTTCGCCACTTCATACTTAACTTTTTTTTTGTTTTTTTCTGGTATGAAACAGAGACATCCACCAAAGGGCGTTTCATACCGACCATGTGTCAATTTACACCCGCCAGGGGAATATTTCACAGTTCAAACCAAAAACGTACACTATAAAAACATACATAACCCTTTTTCCCCCTACTGGTATTAAATCAGAAGAGTTGCTCTGTTTGCTAAATGAAGAATAACGTGCGACATAATTTTTGTTTCGACGTTAAGTTTGGATATTTGTCCCTGAGACCATTGATAAACTGTAATCTAGCATGTTATGTTGCTTTGTAGAATGTCTTCTTCCTCACCAATGCCTTTTCAGCCCATGTGGGTACAGGACTTGTTTTACTGTGTATAATAAAGCTTTTTTTTCTGAGATCAAGTCACATACAGTATTTTCCATTATCTCTAGGACACAGAACACGTCGGCTTTCTTTCTAAACAGAATGATGGCCTGCCAAATCTCTTCCTGATATCTTGGCTGATTTCTTTTGATTTTTATCGTTATGTCACACAAGTAAGCAGTGTGTTTGAGGCATGCTTTGGAAGATATTAAGTGTTCCTCCAATTAACATAAATCTTGTGAATCAGAAACCTTTTCCAAAATTTCCTCAAGACTTACCAACCTTTTAACCTGAACCGAGCTCAGCGGAACTACATCCATCTGGCGAGAGTCAGGTTACTAACCTAAGCAAATGTAAACTTCACACTTTAAAGATAATTAAACATTTTATCCTATATTTGTGTCATTTAACCTAACCTAACCTAAACTGGAAACATTTAGTTTGATTTAATGCTAGACAGTGAGGGAAAATGCTTAATGTTTATAAAGTGTATGTAGGTATCTAGTTTTAGCTCTAGAATGTACCGTATTTTCCGGACTATAAGCAGTTTTTTTTCATAGTTTGGCCCGGGGTGCGACTTATACTCTGGAGCGACTTATGTGTGAAATTATTACACATTTTTACCGGTATATCATTACGCCTGTTATTTTCACACCAAACCACAAGAGGTCGCTCTAGGCCTGTGTTGAATCAGACGTAAGCGACGTAGAAGCGGAAGCGCCGCGTCTTCTACCTCCGGAGTTAACGGAGTTATTTGAAAGTGACACAGAGGATGAAGATTTCACTGGATTTTAGTTATTTGGAGTGACACGGGTGCTTTGGTTAACTTCTTTGCATGTTATTTAAGCTATAGTTATCTGAATAGCTTTTAATATGTTATGTTAACATACCAGACACGTTCTCAGTTGTGTCATGTAGTGTAAGCTAACCGTACAATCATTCAGCCTGTTGTTGCCTCCGTTCTATTTTTATTTAAAATTGCCTTTAAAGATGACATGTCTGTTTTTAATGTTGTATATTATCAAATAAATTTCCCCCAAAAATGCGACTTATACTCCAGTGCGACTTATACATGTTTTTTCCTTCTTTATTATGCATTTTATGGCTGGTGCGACATGTACTCCGGAGCGACTTATAGTTCAGAAAATACGGTAAAATAAATGCTTTTACTCTTTGGTTGACAAAGTACAAAATATCCCTTCCTAATGTTTCTGAAAATATTTTACAATCAAATTAAACTATAATTGACATTTGAGCATCTCTGTGATTATTCATATTCATGATTTAACAAAATATTTACAACAAAAAGTTTAACTGATACACGCTGCTTTAGTACGTCCCACATATTGCCAGTAGGAAGGGGCAAAAATGACTCTGGCTATGAAATGGTGAAGGGGCGCATTGACCCGGAGCCGGACCATTCTTTCAAGTCAAAAGAACAAAATGTCTCACAGGTCTAACATCAAGCTACAACAAAAATAAATAACACCTTCCACAGTGCACAAAGTGATACATTTCTGCTTCAGTAAGTGCACTAAAATGAGAGACATAGTTACACATGTTGTCAAGCATAGAAGATAAGTTCGGGAATCTGCCCTCCTTGCACCCCCGTGCCGTTGGTGCTGTCTGAGGAGCACTGGAACTGGAATGTCACTTTACCACACTGTACCTCTGTCATCCCTTCCTGTCCGAAGTAGCTCAACTCGTTTCCATCCAGAACAACGCTGGCCGTGTAGAAGGTATCAGGCTCGATTTGGACCGGATACTCGAACCACACTGGGAAGGTGTTGCTGGATCCGTCTGAGAAGTATTTGCTGAGGTTTTGCCCCAGCAGCACACCTTGACGCTTCAGCTCTATCTTGGCACTGTACTCTGCCGAGCCACAGCTCGATCCGTACAAACCAAAGCCGGCGATGAAAACCCTTTTATCCACAGCGAACTGTATACTGTCACAGCGGCCCCGGTAGCGCCACTGATTGCTCCGGTAGGCACAGGACTGGAACCTGTGGCAGCGCTGCGGCGTCAGCCCCTTCCTGGCCTGACTCGCAAACTTCAGCTCGGGCTTCTTGGCTGCCGTGTACCACAGGAAGATGTCATTGGTCTCGTTTAGCGTCAACACGCCAGACTGGGCTGCTCCGTTGGCAAAGTCGTCCAGTGCCATCGTAGGGATACGTATGAGATACATGGCCTTGCCCAGGACCTTACGCTTGTTGTCGGTAGAGGATGTGAGCTCCTGTCTCTGGCACTCGGCGTCAGCCCAGCTAAGTGCGGCCTCAAATACCACTATCTCTTTAGCATTGAGTGTCTCTCGCTGTAGGATACTCTCCAAGGTCTGGGAGTCAATGTCACAGAAGCCCTCTGAACGTAAAGCCAACTCAGCCTGGGCATCAATCACCTCCCAGCAGCGCTGTGTCAACTCCGGCTCCTCGAACAGGCAGCTCTGGGAGAGCAGCACGCAGGCGTTCTTGGCACTCAGGCTCGTCTCGAGGAAGTTGACGCAGGCCCGGGCCAGGTGAGGGACAATGTACTTTTTGGCAGCATAGAGAGTGGCCAGCACAGTGTCTGCAGTCAAGTCAATTTCGTCACAGTAAATGTACCTGTCAAAGCAGAAATGAGACATTTTTTTAACTTTCGCTCATCAGTAGCCAAATAAATATGTTTACCATGGTATTATTAACAAGTGTTGAAATTAAGGATAACATATTGAGACTACCCAAGTGTGCGGTGATTTTAAAACATTTGGAAACATGGATGTTGTTTTATTCTAAAAAATAAAATAAATAAAAAAATCAGAAATGTCAGTGTTTTTTTTTAAATAACATCAATACTAAAGATTGAAATAATTATAAAAGATTAATACTGAAGACTTTTAAACTTTTAACTGCATATGACTTTACAAAAATGCAGTTACTGTTGAGGAATAAAATAATTAAATTCAATTCAATTTTATATATATATATCGTCAATTCATGAAACATGTCATCTCAAGGCACTTATCAAAGTCAAATTCAATCAGATTATACAAGTTGGTCAAAAATTTCCTATATAAGGGAACCTAGTTGATTGTCCTGACAAGAAGCATTCACTCCTGATAAGATGACCAATCACACTAAATTCTACTTAAAATAGCTAAAACCACAAATACTGTAGATTTATGGCATCAGGTGAACATCATTAGTCACCATATTGAAGGAGATGTACCTTCTTTAAACCTCTAGTGTTTCTCTTTGACTTAGAGAGCTAAGTCAAAGATTGTAAAAGACTAGGACTTCTGGAATAATGTTCTTTGGACACATAGGTCTAAAACTGGATCATGTGGACACCAGAACAGAGGACATTTCTGGTATTTTTCAGAGAAGAGCCTGATGGCAATAGTGAAACATGGAGGCCACCCTCTCTTAAAAAAAAAAAAAAAAAAAAAAAAAACTAAAGATGAAGCCTGGCTTGAAAATACATTTTATATATCCTTCATTTAATGAGCAAAACCAGGCAATTTTTGGGTGCTTACCAGGAATTTAATCATTTTACTTTCCAGAGATTACAAGGACACATGAATTTTTGACAAGTAATCATAGTAATAGTAGATAAGCATAATATATATTCAGCATGGGCCACACTACAGTCATTACGCTTAACTCTGTTGCTGAGACCGATAAATCTGTCATTGATGTGTTGAGCAGTTTGGTCCAACATGTAAAAGAAAGGTAGATCTAAGAAAAGACAAAAAGTGAAAGATCAGCGATGTGAGGAAAACACGGCAACAGCCTGAACCTCCTTACTTTAGCATTGCCAGAAATGCTGCTGGTTCCACATCTGGTATATGGATTTCATCCTTGTTCTCCGCAAGTTCACCGTAAAACATGGCATGAAACACCGAGCTGCCCACAGCTAATACATACTGTGGGAAGAAGAAGAAGAGAAAACACAGTGACATTGGAGAGGAAGAAACATCTGATTATACATTTTCTTATAACGGAAATGTCCATAAATTGCAGCATCTCTGTATCTTTGCATGTCCACTTATGCAGGTTTGGCATTTGGAAGATGGTACACTGTCTTGTCTTTTTCTTTATGATGTTTTTTTCCTTGTAAACCATCTAGATTTTCTGTTTGGATACAGTTGATGTACCATCAGGATGCTCATGTGGCATCAATCTCCCAGATAGATAGACCAACAGATGGATAGATAGGGACATTTATGCAGAAAAATGATCTTAAATCAGGTGCTTAGAGCTTGTTTTCAATTAGAGGAACTGTCTGATGCCCGTGATGGCAGATAAAAGCTTTTGCAATAATTACAGAGACAGGGTCATGATTATTTTACACAGGCCGTTTTGTAAAATCACTAAAGTGCGCAAATTATTATTTCTTTATTATGTTTTTTGTGAGTAGCCTGACCAACCATGACTTGTCAATAGATCATGCCTGAGAAGCATGGCCTTTTGTTTAGAATAAACACGTTGCTTCTAAAAATGGGGCTTATTTGGACGCATAAACACAAGAAATTGTCCCATAATTTGCGAGGTTGGAGCCGAATCCAAGTATCTGAGTCCGCACAGAATAAAGCTTATTTTATCCGTTGATTTTCTCGGCAGTACTTAGCCAGCTCTCCTTTTCCCTGCGGACAGGGAGGCAGATTTCTAGATACTTAACAGGGTGCACTAAAGGTTCAGTTTGCTGGAATTAATGATTTATCCGAATTCATGATGAAATTAGAGGCAACAATCACCGTTTTCATTAATAGGCACGCTTCCATTAGACACGCTGGGGCCTCCAGATCTGTTTATAAACTCAGGTTTTAGATCTTTGTGTGGAAGTGTTTGTGGAAGTATGTGTAGGTGAATATGTGGGTGGCATAAATTTCCTCAAATAAATCTCTCTAAATTGGAGCCAGTCAGGGGGAAAGGCTTGAAAAGATGTCACTGTTGTTGTAGAAAGCCTGGAACACAAATTTCCAAAACATGTTTTGTTTCCTTCATCGTGAAGACACACATGTACTTTTATGCGGCATTAAGGACCAATATAATACAACATATTAAATTAGTCTCAATTCATGCTCTAATATAGTTCACAGATGAAGCAAATGCGACGCTTTTAGCTGTTTTCTTGGCTTGGTTTGGAACAAACTGGAAAGATTATGCTTGTTTCCTGAATTTCCTGCCAACTGGACACAATAAAGATGGCTGAGCTGAACATCTTCAAATCCTATTGGTATATAGTGTCTCAGCATAAAGGGCCATCAAATCATCCTTCCATGACTGTTTCCTCTAAACGCACAAAGAGCACTGCAGCTCCTAATCATATATAATTCATTTGGTCCCATATAATAGACCGAAGGGAAGAAAATAGAGCTATTGAAAGCTGATGTGGTTGGATGGGCAGATTTAATGTGGTACGGCAACGTACCACATTAATCTTTAGTAATTGTGTTTAAAGAAAGTAAACATGAAAGCGCATTCACGGGAGGCATATGGTCTAAGCAAAAGTAGATCTTAATTATTGATCTGAACATCTTGAAAAAGGAATGAATTGAGTGGGTGGGGGGAAACGAAGAAGTAGGGATGAACAAGATCAAAAAACTAGTTAAATATAAAACTAACTCTCAAAATCTAACTATTTAACGCTAACTAAACTAGAAAATACAGATTTGCTGTAAAAATGCCCTTTTAATGTTATGACAATGAGTTCAACTTGGCTGAAAACTGTTACAGGTTACAAGTATTAAAACTATTTGACTAAACTTCCTGAAGTAGTTGGCATCTCAGAGGTCGTACAAGCTGTCAGTAAATCTGCATTGATTTTTTTAATCGGTGGTTACTTGTCAATAGGAGGCGCTAGAGTGCCTGCCCCATCAAAATTGTTGGAAAAGGGCGTAGAAACCATAATCATAAATTCCAAATTGAAAAGTAATCATCACATTTGGTTACTCATGTCTTACTTTTAGATTTTTCAGTGTTTTCATTGCATTATTCATTTGGGGTTATTTTTGTGTATAAGCCAAAGGGAGAAGTGCCGACCAGAGGAGGGTGAAAATATGTTTGGAAACCTTTGACTTCCATGTGACTTCATGCTGGTTTCTAATTGGTTGCTTACTTACTCATCAGGTCGCAGCTCTCTGCGCCTGTGGCC
Organism: Fundulus heteroclitus; assembly: GCF_011125445.2. NCBI lineage: Eukaryota > Metazoa > Chordata > Actinopteri > Cyprinodontiformes > Fundulidae > Fundulus > Fundulus heteroclitus. Next base: position 16,165,856 of record NC_046382.1, on the reverse strand, counting down.
AATCGGCGCTTCATGTGTCATTCTTCATCCAATCAGATTGAGTCATGATCTGTGTGAGTTAAAGTCACACCCGAGGCAATATAGATACACAGGTGTGAATGTTATTTAAACATACGAATGTTGTAATTCCAAAAAACATATGTTTTTATCACCAGCTGCCACTGCATTGCATTAAGGTCTTTTCAGAGCTGAGTGGTATTTTCTAATTTCGGAGGTTCTCAGGAAGGCATTTCTGATTCTGCTGTTCTGTAGCCATTGTTCCGAAAGAATATTTTTCAATGTTTTGATCTGTATTTTTTATTCGTTGTTTTGTAGCAGGAAGATTTTTGCTTGCAAAAATAGTTAAAAATGTCCTGTGATCTGGTTGAAGCTTAAATATTTTCTCCAACTGAAAAGTTAAGGGCTGTAGCCTTTAAAGACTACAAGGCATTGATTGCAAAGCTTTGTCCTTTTATTTTCTGTGAGAAAAATATGTTGCTTTTCAAAAGCACATTAATAGTTGAACAATGTTAGGCATAAAGCATATACCTATAAAAGTTAAAGTGTTGAAGTGCCTTAAAGGATCCTAAAGGAAGTTGTGAATGCACATGAGTGCAAAAGTCCTTCCCAAGGTTGTTTTCACACCTATAGTTTGTCCAAATCAGTTGTTGAGTCCATTAACTTGTAACGTTTTTGGGTTGGTTCTGTTTATTTTTTCAGAGTGAAAACTCCAAACAAACTAAAACCTGTCCCTACCAATCAGACGAGAACGTTATTGGTCAGATGCGTCCAAGGCGGGAGCACTAAATGTACATACAGGAAGCAGATGCTGTGGTTCTGAGGTCGCAGAAAACAAGAGTTTAATCATGTCGTTGGTGTGTTTCTATTTACTATTTCAGCCAAAATTATCAGAGAACTTTACCAAAAGTTTTTTAGAACCCTTGATTGAGGGCTGCATAAACCTTTTTATGCTTTATGAAAAAGACACGTCGCCATGGTTTATCATTTTGTTTGCTCACAAGCAACACCAGACTATGGGAAGGCATTTGGCTAGACCTTGGAGTGCACACCTGGTAGCTCTGTCAGATCGAGGTCAGATCACGCTCAGCATAAATAAACCGTTTGTTTGGAACCGTGGTTTCGGTAGGGACCCTGTTGCTATTGCTATTTTCCCATCCAAACAAACCAGACTAAGGTGGGGAAATGAGCCAGAGTTCCTTTAACCTGACTGAACCTCTCAGGCGTTGAAACTGCCCGCAGATTTGTGAATGTCCATCTTTGCCTCATCTTTGCTTTTAACGGATTAAGTTAGTTATTTCCATAGGTGGTGCTGAGACGAGGGGCAAATCTATCTTGTGTGAGATTACTGCTGAGGAGGAGACCCCTTCCTCCTTTAGCTCACTCTCTTCCAGTCTAATTTACATAAATAATTGAAGACTGTCTCAAAAAAGACACATGGTGCGGAAGTGAGAACAGAGCACAAAAGACTTCACGAAGGCACAGAAAGGAGGAGGAAGATTGCTTTCATGCTCCCATGATACGAGCTTCAACGAAAACCAGCCAGACTGAGCCCCAGTTTGTGGATCTCCTCTCTTGTCGCCGTTATTTTTTGCAGATGATTTCTTACCCTGTGGCCCGGCAGCCGCTGGGTCCTTCCCGGCTGACCCACGACAAAATGAACGTCCGCCATCAGCTCATTGTTGAACATCACTGAATTTCTGAGGGGAAAGAGAAACGGGGAGAAGAAAGTCATCGGCTGCATCTTTATGGGTTTCGGCTGGATGGTAACTTTGATGCCCAGCGGTGTCCTTCATTTTGCGCCATTTAAACTGGTAACATCATCATCCAGCAGCTATTAAGTTCCCCTCATATCACCTCCTTTTATTTCGTCTGTCTTCGTAAAGACAGGGGAAGAAGACAATGAAGTTAATGGGAAGTCCCCTCTGTGAAAGAATGGGACCAACAATAAAGCCGTGCTCATATATTATTGAGTGCATGTCACTGGGGTGGGTAAACGGCCCCGTTGATGTTCTGGAGAGACAACAAAGCCAGGTCAGGAGGAAGAAGAAGAAAAAAAAAAAAGCCCCCGTTTTGCTCTGAACAGCTGGGCCCTTTTACAGATAGGCCAAAGTAAATATTTGGCTCTTAGCACAGATCAGCCTCTGCCTGTTGTGCATATCAAACACACTTGCTGCCTGTCTGCTCTCCGTTGTGTCAGAGCAGCGAAGTCTGTGGGAGTGGGAGAGGCTGTAAACAGACGTTTCGCCAAACAGAACGAGGACGGTGTCGGGAGAACACCCCCAGAGAAAGGCGCCGACCGCTTCCCACTGTGCAGGGATACAAAGGTATTAAACATTCACAGGCTTAAAGTCGTCTTAATGAGATGACACAGAGGATGCTGGAGTGACTGGAAGTTTCTCAGGCTGTACGGAGGTGCTGCAGAGCTGCCCCCTCCCCAACTGATTGCTGAGCACTGCTGAAAGACGGCGGCAACTCTAAAAGCTCACATGAATAACTAATATGGCTGTTTGGACCCATTTCCCATTGTGGAAAAAACGTGAACAGTGCGTAAACTTAAGGATCGCCACTAGTCACTCTTGTTATGCTAATGCTGTTTTTTTCATCTACAGATGGCAAGCTGCAAGCAGTAGCTCTGTAAAACCGCAGACCCTAGCAGATAGTCTGACAACATATGAGTAACACTTCCAATATTAGTCAAAACAGAGCAGAGTGGAAAAAAAATCTAATAGATTTACCTCCATTTATTAAAAAAAAAAATCAGCTTAGTCTATAACTATAAAAACATTTTATGCTATGAACATCAATTTTCTAACTATGAATCTGTTATTTTACTAACATTAGAGGTAATTGTTGACTTCCGCCTCATAAAAGCAATCACATCAGGCTCTATGTTTTTGTGGTTGTTTTTCCTCAGGACCGTCTTAGCCATAAATAACAGCAAATTAGGATGGTTTGCAAAGGTATTTTCCGAGATGTTTAAAAGTTAGATATCTCCTCTTAGAAAATAAAATACCAAAGTAGAGAACCGCATGTGGGAATTCCCAAACAGTGGCTTGTGAGTGTTATCTGCGTTGAGCTTTCTTGTTTGGCACACTGTACCTTTCTCTTATAGTTGAGTAGAGTCCCTGCCAGTTGCAGTTCTGTATCGTGTTGTTGTTGTTGAGGTTCTGCTGCTGGTACTCCTGCACCGTGGTGGTCGTTGTGGCGGTGGTGGTGGTGGACGCCGGCTTCTTGGTGGGAAAAATTTCCGCAGACATCTTCTTCTTCTTCTTGCTCCTCAAGGTGATTATCTCATAACAGACTGGGGGCAGTTTGGAGCTGCCGCTGGCATTCCCTTTCTTGGAGCTTTTGCTTGACTTGCTTTTCACCGAGTCAGGAAGCATTAAGAAGAAAGTCAGACATTTCATGTTCCTTCCCTTGGCATCGACCATGAGTGTGTTCAACTGCTGAGCAGTGGGAGAGCACGCAGAGAAGACATCCAGCAGGAGCAGCCGGGTGTGATGGAGGGCTGAGGACGGGAGAGGTTCGAGCCGCGCTGAGCGATTCAGCAGTAGGTGTCCTGTGCGGGGTTTGTCCAACCAGCTTTTGGGAAGTACTGGGTTCTATCTCTTCTCCGTGTTGTCACTTCCCTGAAGAAGGAGCTTCAAACGGATGATCTGAGGGCTTTTCTCTCATGTGAAGTTTGATCTGCTGATGGAGAGTCTCTCACGGTTCCCATCTCAGCATGTCCAGAGTGATAAGATCAGCTCTTCAAATCCACTTCTCTCCTCCTCCTCCTCCTTTCCTTTCTCACTCGCTGGCTCACTGAGGGTTGTCCTGACAGCTCCAGATTTAGTATCGCTGCAGTTGTCCTCAGGCAGCACCTTTTACTCAGGTCCTGTCATTTTGCCCTCTTTCTCCCTCTGCGCGTTTCATCCCCTTTCTGCCTCTCTTCATCTGTGGCTCTCTTTTTCTCTGTCAGGCAGGATCTTTTTTTTTTTTTTTTTTTCTCCTCTCTTCCTCGGAGCAGACTCCTCCGTAGGATGCAGGAGCTGTGGATGCTGCGCTGCTCCGCTCAGCCACTCGTTCTGCTGACTACAGAGGTTGAATGGGAGAGCGCAGAAGAGATCGAGAGCCCCCGCATCCCCGCCCCCCTCTCAGCACAGTTTAGAGCTCTCTCAGGAGCTCAGCCAATGGGAGCAGACAGCATTTATGATTGGGTAATTCAGCCTATGGAGCTGCGCATACTTGGATATGTAATTGGCTACGTCTCAATTAAAGTGGCAGTCATGCCCCATAAGAAAGATGGATTAATCTAAGGCTTTTGCCTCATGTGTTTCATTTACCTGAAGCCAAAGCATTCAATTTCACCTCCAATAGATAAAATCTTAGCTTTACACTATAATTCAGAGCAGTGAAAGGTTCTTATTTTTTCAGGTAGAATTTGATTAATGTGTATTCATCAATTGACAAGTATACTAATTATATTAAATGCAGTGGATTTGTAGTTGAAATCTGTTTACATTTTAATTGTTTACTTTTGAATCACTGCTGCACCTTGTACTGTATTTTTAATCTGTAATTTACAAGCTGTATTCTTGCACAAATGCCCTTTGCAAAATCAATTCTGCACATACAAATAAAGTTGTCTAAGTCTAAGTCTAAGTCTAAGAAATGACAGCTTGTGTCCCCTACTGTATTAGGATGAAGTTGCTTTACCACAGGCTTCCCGAATGTGTAGATTTTATCTGTCTGTACATATATAATATATATATATATATATATATATATATATATATATATATATATATATATATATATATATATATATATATATATATGTGTATATATATATATATATATATATATGTGTATATATATATATATATATATATATATATATATATATATATATATATATATATATATATATATATGTATGTATATGTGTGTGTGTGTGTGTGTGTATGTGTGTCTCATTACGTAAACGCTTATGTAACGTGCCTTTTTTCAGAGTGTTCGAAAAAAAAAAATGCAACATTTTTTGTACTTCTTTTTATCATCTTCTTTGGAGAGTACATGGAGCTAAGAATACAATGTACTCTCTCGATGTTCTCCAAATGCATATGGATTAATTGTCCCTCTTGTTTAACTTGGCATGTGCACAGTAGGTTTACCTTTTCCTTTGGGGGTTTAATTGTTTATTTACTCCCCCGCCACGCTATTGAAGATCTGTCTTGCATTTCAGTCGCACAAAGATACAAGACTTTAAGTAAATAATTCTCTGTTTTCAAACACTAGAGGAGCGTGTTTTCTGTTTGTTTGTTTTGCATTTCAATTTCAATTTGTACCCCCCCCCCCTTAAATTATCCTAAACAAAGTTATAAAAAGCATGGTGTGCTAGCCCATTTGATCCAAACTTTTAATTGTTTTCAGCTTTCACGTCTCATGCTGATCAGATTGAAGGCAATGATGTCTTTTATTTCTTTTATGTCTTTTGAACTAAACTTTGCTTGAGGCGTCCAGCATCACCTTTCTGCACATTTAATACTGTTGTAATTTGATCTCCAGCTAAGTCTGGCTGTAAATTTTTTGGCTCTAAATCATCAAAGCATTCTGTTGTAACCAGATATTTACATGCACAGTATAAAAAGAGATAATTCTTTTGTCTGACATTACTAAATATATATATATATATATATATATATATATATATATATATATATATATATATATATATATATATATATATATATATATATATATATATTCATGTTTTTAAAATGCCAGAATAAAAAAGACGTTTGGTTGGAGATTTTTTTTCTTACTTTACAGGATAAAGATTATGAGGGAACACTGAAGTACATCTCAAGAAATTAACCTGGAAGTTAAACCTTGGAAACAATTGGGTAATCTAAAGGACAAGGACCCTCTGAATAAAACTTGATTATTTGCAAAGTAGCTTAAAGGTCAAATATAAATGAACAGTTGAACAGCAACAAATCAATTGAACATGTGTCTAAGGTTGGACAAAGGTCATAAGTAAAAAAATAATAATTTTCTGCCATTTTCAGCCAGAAAGTGAAAATACTTCCCCTTATATGGAAAATTATGTTGTGGGACTTCAGAACCTACATTGGTAGCGCTTTGACCTGTATGGAGGGGTTGTGATGTTTTTATTGCCATCTGTAAAAATAAAAAAATAAAAAATATATTCATAGCATTAGATAATTAGTCTGCTTGCTTGTTTCCTTCTGTAAGAAATATCCAAAACTTTGTGCATTCAAGCTTTGTGTGAAAATTAAAAAATAAGTGCACATAAGTTAAGCAATCACTATTTATCATGTCTCCTGATACTAAAGCAGCAACCCTCCTCTTACGGCACAGAATCTTCGCTAACAGATGTAAATAGTATATAATTTTGTCCTTGAAATTAGCACTAAGCAGGCATGGGATAGTGACACAAAGCCACTTTAGCAGGAGAGAATGCAGTGATGTGCTCTTAATTGGCTGCCTTACTGCAACAGTATCAAGTAAATAAATTATCAGTTGCTTCATGTGGTTCTATTATAACAAACAAAGAAGGACAGTAATCCCACCCAGCCCATTCCTGTTAGATTTGTAGTGATAAAGGAAAGGGTTTCTGTAATCTGTAGTATGCTGTAAATGCCAACACTGCTCCAACGTGACTAAATTATGTTTGTTTAGATTAGTATAGGTAGGTATATTGCGACAGACTGGCGACCTGTCCAGGGTGTACCCCGCCTCTCGCCCATTGAACGCTGGAGATAGGCACCAGCACCCCCCGCGACCCCATGAGGGATAAAGCGGTTCGGAAAATGGATGGAAGTATAGGTTGGTCAAAAATCATTAAATAAAGAATACTGAAATCTTTAAACATAAAGCTATGACAAAAAGTGAATTTCTCTCCAAAGTACAAAAGTCATCTTAAAGGATTGCCTCACTGTGAGAAAAAATATTGTTTTTATTTACTGTATGTAAATATCTGGTTTCAACTGTATACCTTACTGTCACAGCTATAACCCAATGGTATCTTCATTGATGTGCTTTTACATCATGCAGAATCACAGTTTGTACCGATGAAGATCTACTGAATCCAGCTGGCTGAGCAAGGACACCTGAAAATCCAGTAAACTGAACATATTTTGTTTGTATAGACTGTTTATAGAGCATTTACTTTGAGCTGAAGGTTTTCAGGTAATCATTATATACAAAGGGAAAAAAACGCCCATACCCAGGACTGAATTGTATTGTATATTTTACACATCCTGTAATTGTACATGCAAATTGAAGAGCATCATAAATGATACACTAGCTTTGTGAAAATGATAGAACTAATGCTTCCTAAAACTACATTTATTGCCCATTTCGATCCACATGTTTACACATATGTGAACATACATGACAGTATAAGCAACAGTGTGACAGCAGCTAAAGGCTGATTTTAAATAAGCATAAATTATTTTGTTCAATTGCAATTATAAGTTAATTATTTATACATGAACCCTTTCATTTGGCAATGTTGTCCTAATGTTGTCCTAGTTAATGCTTTAATAACCTTAGGAATCATGTTATCTTAAAGGGCAGTTATTTCTGTTCAACATTTTGTTTATATGGCATTATAATTTTATAACAATACAAATAAAACTGACCAACAGAGCAGGAGCTGAACCTATTTCCTGTTTTATTTTAATCAATTTAACTTGCTGTATCTCAAATGCGTGTAATTTCTTTACATTTAGATCTATTAAACCACATAAAGTAATGATTTGAGCACCAATAGGTGCTCATATACTACAAAACCTTTACTACAAGATGGTCATATGATCAATAAACATGATCATATGACCATTAAACCCTAAAATGGATCAAATGACAAGAGAAACCCTAAAAAAACAATACAGTATTATGATGGCAAAAAGTAACTAAATCTTTGGTGCCTCTATGTCTTTGTCCCTGAACACACACACACACACACACACACACGCACACACACACACACACACACACACACACACACACCATATCAGCGAACACTTCAGGACTTGATGTTTTACAAAATGTTCAGACCCAGTTTTTAGATATGCCAACAGGTAAAAATCTTTTTTATGTTCTGTTTGACATTTTAGCTATTTATTTAGCAGTGTTGTGCTAGTTACTGTTATTTCTGTTAAATGTTTGGACAAATAGCTATATATTCCTAACAGTGAAAATGAAACTGAAGAACAGAGCAGGATAAGGTAAATGAATTTACTGGAGAGGCTCTTCCTTGAACCAGTCTCAATATTGATTTTTCCATAAACCCTAATTAACTGTCTTAGTGTTTTGCAGCACTGAGGAGCATTAGCCCGCTAAGCCCCCTGATACAGTGTACACTGTCGAACAGAGAAATTTGCTATGGCAACATGGAGCCAACATTACGGGGCACCATACTCTGAAATTGCAGGCCACTAGAGATGTTACCCTGGTAACCAAATCCACAAGTAACACCAGAAAAAAAATAAAAATACGTATTAGGCAGACATAAAAACAATGATCATGGGAAAAAGGAAAAGGTTTTCTCGGATTGTTTTTGTTATTCTCGACAGATCCATTGTCATAACTGTGTATTATCTGGAGAAATAAAAAATGTTATTGTCTGAAACTAATAAAATGCATAATAAATCAGACATTTTTTTTGTAATTCATCTGACACTTTAGTCCACCAGCTACCTACAGCATTTGATTTATGCCCCCAAATATCCACCTTAAATGGCTTAATTGCATTTTCCCTCCATTCATCTGCAGAAAATGTAATCCTGTTATTCACACATTCAGACGCAGGAGTGAGGGGAGGAGGTAATGATGCTGTTGTCACAGCGTCAACATCGATTTGATCTCGCACGTTGTCATCACCTAGGTGCATATATTCACAGAGAAGGGAAACATTAGCATAACTGTAGTAACACTGCAATTAACACATAAGTTTAACAAAGGCCAGCACTTGATGTAATCATCAGGTTTAACCAATATTACACATGCGGGGGGGAAATGTACATTTATGATAAATGCTGCTGGTTCATGGTTTAGTCATCGCAGACGTAACGCTAGAAGATCAAGTTATTGAATGACATTATATACTGATGCAAGTACAGGTCCCTTAAATTCCTTGGCTCTGTACAGTTTTCTTCCTGCTGTGGGGTAGAAACATCAAAAGGTGAAGCTAAAAAGCACCAGGAGTCCAGCTGTGCCTTTGTTGATTGCTTCTTGAGGATAGCGCTCAATGAAACGCCTTTATCTTCAAAGTTGTTATACCAGGACACCTCCATCCTACAAGAACTAACTGCAGATGGTGTGCAGTGCAAACAAGCCGGGAAAAACAGACTGTTGAAATATGCTCAGTGTAGTTAAAATAAAAAAATGCAAACTCTATTAGTGTAAATTATTTCTGGTTCAGGAGAATTTAAATAGAATATCTGCAAAACTCCGAACGCTGAAGTCATTAGTTATGTTGTGGAGGTGGCTGCTCGCCACTTTGGGCCTGAGCACAGAGATGCCGCCCTGTGCGGCGACAGAACTCTTCTGCGGAGGGAAACCTGCTGAGAGGCTTGGCCGAGCGTAGCGGAGGAGAGGGGAGGCTGCGAAATGAACTGTGATGCAGGGTTGGCACACGAAGGCTCGGACGAGATCCAGCAGCTCGTCGTCCACTGTTCCCTCTCCACACGCCTCCCCTCTCTCTGCTGCCACCATTAAAGCAGGCAAGGGCACCTGACAGGTGGAAGGGGTGGAAGTGATGGCGTCCGCCCAGATATGGGGCTTAGAAGTCCTGAAAGAGCTTCTTTTTTTTTTTTCCAGTGGGGTCTTGGAGAGAGTTGGCAGTCGGGCACAAGAACAGTGTGAGCGTTTGTGCGCACACGCAATACGCAAGTAAATCAGTGTTTGTGAGCCTAAAATTTGTAGCATATCCATCACCTCTTTGGGTTTTTAATTGCCGTTTGCTCACATTGGCCTTAAATTATCAACGTGCATATGGTGGAAAACGTGTGTGGTCGTTTTTGTGCTCATTTCTGGATGCATCGATCCGCAACGTGAGTGTATATTCATGAATTTGTGTTGTTCACCTCCTGAACAACCTGAAGTTTCAATTTCTGCACTTTAGCAACAGAAACTAGGTGCAAAATTGACGTTATATGTCAAGTCTAGGTGGTTAGGGCACAGGACAGTTTCTCTTGTCAGCACAGCAGAAGGCAGCATTAAAGTCAAGTTTGGAGCACGGAGAGAGGCAAACATTTTCAATAACGGGTCCCCACAGAGGCAGATATGTTTGCGCGCAGGGGCCTGAGCTGTGCCTGGGTGTGGGTACACAGACGATATCACAGCAGTCACCAAGCCCTTACCTTTAGGGGAAAATGTTGCAACTCGTATCTGAAACCAAAAGTCCCTTTAAAGGATCTCCTTTTAAGTTTCTTAGTTTTCATCTTTTGTACGCTCCCAATTAGAGTTTAATGTCAGCAGGGATGGCTGCGCTCATTTCAAGTTCGTCGTGTGAAACGGCACCCGTGAATGCATTCATGCACGACACTGTCAGCGGGAGGAGGTTTATTTATTCTTCCAAGACATGCCATTGTTAAGTCATTCCAAAATCTTGAATTGGATTCAAAGAAGGGAGACCCAACAAGCCATAAAAGGCCAGGTGCTTTCCACACTGTTTTTTTTTTTTTTTTTTTTTTTTTTTTTTTTTTTTTTTTTTTTTTTTGGTATTAGACAACACTGCATGAGATTGAGGAAGCGGTCATTCGGACAAAGGCCACTTACTTTAGTTCTACTGAGGAGGACATGGCCCTGCCTAGGAAACTCTCCTGTACATCCCTAATAAAGTATGCTCAGGCCATATTAGCCTGAGCATTTCTGCACTATAGTCAGAACTATAGTTAACACTTGTGAAGGCAAGTCTGCTTTGAAAATCAAAACGTATGACGCAATATTTATTCCAAAAAAGTAAAAAAAAAAAAAAAACAACTAATGCAATATTCAGACACTTTATTTGCGTGAGAGACTATGACTCAGCTTTTGTGTCTGCCTTACATGTTCCCTTTTGTCATCTTTTGTTCATCCATAATAGAATTATTGTGGGCGGGGTCACCAAAACCATAAAAGAAAGGATAGTGATTGTTTCCAGTCAACGGAGTTATCACCACCTGATTTTTTTATTTCTGGGTTTAGGCACATATAATAATAATAATAATAATTCCATTAAAAATAATAATTTTTCCCCCCCAAAGCTATGCACTTTTTTTTTTTTTGACAAATCAGGCCCACTGGCATTTGCAGCACTCCCATCAGATTTGGCCACTGTATTGCATAACCCCCCTTGTTAGTTGTAAATGGCAGTTATAGCAAATGGCAGCATCAACATTTCATTACTAAATGCAATGATCCTCCATTATCAACTCGAACCTTTAACAATGCCTTGTCCAACAAACATCCCAACACACTTTAACTGGCCTGAAAAGGCAGCAACACAGCAGATGAGATGATAGCCTCCCCTTTGGCTAACAATCAATATATCACACTCAGAAGATCTATGGGGGTAATTTTACTTGCTGGGAAAGCACAGAAATACCAACGAGTGTGGGAGGTTTGCAGGAGCCAGAAGCTTCTCCGGATAACACGCGCAGCAACCATTTTAAATAGGCACATTGTATCGGTCCATAGAATATGCACCTTTCCTGTGGCTGTGCATGTGTTTTGCAGTGTGTGTGTGTGTGTGTCCTGCAGCTGAATGTGTGGATGCAGTAATGACAGTGTAGGGATGACCCTTATAACCCTGGCCTACAACAAGCTCACATTCTGACTCCCACACATCCTCTTCCGTTGCTCACTCTCCTTCCTCTCTGTTTTATCATATAAAACCGATTTGGCATAATTGTCTGAATGTCTGCCCGAGAGTTAATTTGGTGTTTTCTAAATACATATCTATTTAAGGTTGTTCAGATTGACCCTGCAAATGGCTGTCTCTGTTTTTTTTTTATATACTTAACAATAAAAAGGGATTGCTGTGTGTTGCATATACAATATTTCACAATGTACGCGTTTAAGAGTTTAAAACTGATGCCCTCCTTACAAGTAAAACATAATGCCCTTAGATTTTAATTAAATATACATGGTTTGGTTAAAGTCACAAAAGAAGGCAATACAGTAGTCCCCGTTTCACCAAAGTGCTTACTTTGCATATATTACCAGAGCTGTTTTATTATTAAAGAGCAATCAAAACACAAAACCAACTGTGTCTTTCCAGTTTGATTGTGTTTTTTCGGCATGTTGTTGTTTTTTTTTTCTATCTCTGGTAGAATATGATCATATTTAGAGCCAGAGAGCAAAACGTATGAAACAGATTAATCACAATCAACAGTTCCATTGTTTTTCAAAGTAGATAAGACTCAGAAAGAGTCTTTTAAGCCTCATTGAGATCTGGAACGGCAAACTGATGTGAATAAAAACTGTTTTCCTGGCAAAAATAGTAATTTCTATGTAGAATGTGTTGAATGGATGTGCGGCTGAAAGTGAAGTAAATGTACTACGTGTGACTTTAAAAGGGAACTATGCTAAATCCACTTTTAGCCCTTAGATACATTTTGTTGTGTACTTGGAGTCCCTAGAAGTGCAGAAAAAAATGTATGTATTTTCTCTGTAGATATCTTCATATTCAGTTTAGGTCACATTTTTTAAGCTGTTCACTTTTCTTTATTCCCTATTATGTTTTTTTTTTTTTGAAGAATTATTTTACAGTATTTGCTGCAGAGCTGCCAAACAAGGTCACGAACTTCTGGCTAACGAATTTCTGCCATTTTGACGTTATTTGCGATTTAATGGTCCACGCTCAAGGATGTCAAAGCTACAAGTGGATAAGTAAAAACTGTTCGTTTGTCGGGTGTATTTACCCACACTTTTCATTACACCGTCCCCGAGAACACTACAATATTAACCGATCAGGATTGGAGTGGAATGGAGCGGATTGTGAAGTGCCTGTGCAGCAGTAAAAAAGGAATTCAGACCAAAGAATTGCAGTTCCACTTTATTTAGACAACAACTGGATTATTTAAATGTGAAAAGGAAGGCCTTAAAAAGAATAATATCTCCCTATTTAGAGAAGCAACAACAAAAGGCTTGGAGACGAGGACACAACTCATGCAACAACAGATAGCTCGAGTGTTGTCGGTATCCAGACCATCAAGGTAAACGTTGGTGTCATTAGGCAGACTTTTTGTTGTTTCTTCCCTTTGTAGGATTTCTGTCCATAATAAATACCTGCTGAGGTCTCCAAGTCTCAATTCAATTGAATCGATAGCGGTTTCCTTCAAACATCCTTGTTTCATAACAAGCTACAGCGCTGATTTTCTTTCTTCCTTTTTTTTTTGTCAGCATCGGAGCCGAATGAAAACAGATTGTGTATCAGTGCTTTAACTTTCATCTCATCTAAAACCTTTAGCATAAGCCCATGCTTAGGTTTTCGGCCCAATTAATATGTTGTTTAAAAAAAAAAAAAACTGTGGAGAGACTGACTGAGTTTGAGAGTCGTAAATGACACGTCCTCCAATTAACATGCTACATCACTCTAGCGCAGATAAACCCTCATGTGTAAAACAGGGTTTGATTATGTAGAGGGAAGTGAGGTGTTTAGCTGCTACCTTTATTTACATATTTTACATATCCACTCCAAAGATCACTAATTAAAAAAAGATTCTGCTGGCAGTTCTCGGTAGACGTTGGATGGTTGGGGCCTGCGTCTGCACATCAGGGTAAAAATGCTGGTTCATACTGCAGCTGAGAGGCCAGAATTTTAGATTTTGAAATTATTATAATTGTTTTTTTTCACAAACTCTAACTTGAGATGCAGATTAGGCTTGCCACAGCAAGCTTTAAAATTGTGGGATAGGCTGCGGGTTTGCTAAGTCTCATCATGACATTGCTTTTAACTCACCCTCAAGCTGGAGACTTTTCTGTGACTACCTATTTCCTGGACGGCCATACTTTATACAATAATGCCTAAGCTGGCTGCCCGACCAAATGCAATCAAACATTTAGTTGAAGTTGTGAACTAATGATAAATTCCCTTTAAAGTTTGCCTTAGTTTATTATTTTTTTTTTATTTTTTTTACTAGTTAGTTTCATTATTCCTTCTTGTTTAAACTATTGCAATAGTCTTTTTATGTGTTTAAGTAAATCCTCCTTGGCCTGTCTTGAGTGTGCAAAATGCTGCAGCATGGCTACTGACTAAAACAAATAGAAGAGCACATATTACTCCTGCTCGGACCTCTCTGCACTGCACTACCTGTGACCATTAGGATACATTTTAAAATGTGGGTTTTAACTTTCAGAGCAAGCCACAATCAGGCTTGTGTAAATGTATACAGGATCTTTTGAAGCCGCTTTGTCCGCCTTTGTCCTACCTCTGACCCGTTTTAGACCCGTGAAAAATCGCGCCGATTTTCAGGTGGTGGCTCTGAGACTTTTTTTTTCTATTATAAGAAACATCTAAAGACATTTTTATTTAGAAAAGCATGGCTTAAGCTTGTTTTGTGTTTTTAAATTCTCTTTGCTCCTGTGAAGCACTTTGTGATGTCAATGTTTGCGAAAGGTGCTACAGAAATAAAAGTCTACTTACTTAGTTTTTATTTATTTCATTAGTCTATCTTTATCACATGCATTTTATCATGTCATTTAGCATTTACACTCCTGGACTGAGTTTGTTTTGTGACTGGACTTTAATCAGAGCTCTCTTAACTCTGTCTTTTGTTTTTGCTCCTCCAAGCCATGTTACATTACTTCGGTTTTTGTTTTTTTTGTTTATATCTAGTTCCCTGTTTTGCAGAACCTTGGTTTCTCCTTTAAATAAATCCTTCTTGTCATCCATCTACCTGGCTCCAGCCTGCTCTCTACATTTGGGTCCTCACCTTCTATAACTCCTGACACTAATGTCCCAGAAGTGACAGCTCATGGGAGATGGGTTAAAAATGAGGGACAGTTTTCAGGACCCTAATGAGCTTCTGGTGAACCATTGTAGGCGCTTGAATTAAACTCGGTGGGGATTCATAAATCCTGAAAGTTGTTTGGGGATAGTTTTGAAAGGAAAATGTACACTTTGAAGAAGACGATAAACAGACTTTAGTAATTAAGGTTAAGGTGAAAACTCTCACATTGATTGCAGATTGAGGTTTTTCTTATGCAAAACATTAGTAAATAACATTGATTGTTCTCACACTGACCCAGTCTGGAAACAGCTTGCATATTCTGCACTCAGGTTGTTCTGAAAATGTATAGGGCACATGGATCATGTTCTGTTGACACCAGGGAGAGAGAGGGAGAGAATGGGGGAGATGCGTGTCCGAGTCTAGGTGCTGAGGAAGCAACTATTCAGTGAGCAAAGTCCTACTGTAAACTCAAGGTTACGATTTTATATTAAAATATCCGCCTTGTCACAGAACCCACTGCAGACTGCTGTTACTTCAAATTCTGATTGGTAATTTATTTTCACGGCTGAAATCAAGGTCCTATCAAGGTTGGAAAAAGAGTCAATTTCACGTTCATTTTAATACAAGTGCAAAAATAACAAGGAGAGTTTTGGCAGGTATGCTGGGGGAAATCAACTGCCTCAAGTGGAGGTTTTCAAGTGTTTTCATGCTTTACAAGTTTACTCCTGTCCTAGTCTCTGGTGAAGCACCTCAGGAACACTGAAGAGCAATGTTTAAAGAAAAGTATTGACTTCATAAATGAGACACAATGGGGCAACTAAGTATAAAAATATAAAAAAATTTTCTCAGTAATTATACCGTATGTTACATAGGGTATGAAGATCACACTAGAAATTAACAATAACCATTGAACAAATTAAACAAATAAACTCCACAAAGGCATAAATGTCAGAAATTGCATTGGCTACAGACGTTGAATTGAATGGAGTTTATTTCATTAAAGCTCACAATTGAGCAAAAAAAACAGCACTTCATGACCACAGTCAAGTATCATCCTTAGTGATAAAAACACAAGAAAACCAAGAGCTTATTTCCATTGTGGTCCCCTGAGTACCCAACCCCAATACAAACATTCAACAAGAATAAAACCAGCAATATAGATAAAAAAAAGTTGAGACAAATCTAGTTATTAATGTTCCAATGAGCCTTTTTGAGATCGTAATCCATAAGGGCAAATAACATAATTTAAGATCAAGTAGCACTTCGCAAGATGTCAAAAAAGTATCTGGCAAACTGTTCAAAATCCAGAAAAGGCTTGAATTAGCAGGTACAGTTTTTCTATGAAAACAGTAAGTAATGAACTCAACTGCAACGGTCTCTATGAATTTTTACTGTGTAAAACTCCACCGCTGAAGAAAAAGCACATTCAATTTTATTTTGAAGCTCATTGAAAAACATTTGGACAAACTGGTGAAATTACTAGAAGAGTGGACATGTCAAATAAAACCAAAACAGGACTTTATGGATGTCAATATACACATCATATAACGAGGACGATTGGAATAACATAACAACAGTGATGTGTGGAGCTGAGAATGCCATGCAGTGGGGCTGTTTTTTCAGCATATGTTACCAACAGAGTTCACATAGTTCAACAGAAGATGAATGAAGAAATTTTATTCCTCAGATATTCTGAAAATCAAACGACAGGCTTTTTCAGCAAGGCAATGATACCAAAAACACATGCGGCCAAGGAAAAACTACTTATTTAGAAACAGAAAAAAAGAAACAGAAAGTAAATGTTTATCGAGATCTGTCAGTCACTGGGCTTAAATGTAATTGAAAATCAATGGACAGAACTCATGATTAGAATGCAGAGAGGAGAACCGCGGGATATTCAAGATTTGAAGACGTGTGTAGAAGAAAGGGTCCAAATTGCACCGGATCAGAGCTTAGTTCCTTAATTAATGTTCTAATGTTATCATTACCAATAATACACTTCATTAAGTTTGGTTGAAACTTAATCCTTCTGTCATTCCACTTTATCACCCATAATTCATAGTGATCTGTTTTGATTTCTCTGTACATGTGAATTACTTGGTTGTGATAATCTTATATGAATCATTTTGTCAATGGCCTCATTAAAAATATATTGAAAAAAATACATGTGACGTGTATTTACCCTGCTGTAGGTAAGTGTTTTGTTTGAGATTTACCTAGTTTATACGTCAAACTAAAATTGTTCAATTATTTATATAGCGCCAATTCACAACACATGTCATCTCAAGGCACTTTACAAAGTCAAATTTAATCAAATCATCCAGACAGATTGGTCAAAAAGTTTCCTATCTAGGATAAACCAGCAGGTTGCATCAAGTCTTGACAAGCAGCATTCATTCCTCCTGAAAGAGCGTAGAGCCACAGTGAGAGTCGTCTGCATTGTTGATGGCTTTGCAGCAATCCCTCATACTGAGCATGCACGAAGCGATGGTGGAGAGGAAAACTCCCCTTAAACATGGAGGAAAACCTCCAGCAGAAAAGGGCTCAGCATGAACGGTCATCTGCCTCGACAGACTGGGGATTAGAGAAGATCACAGAAGCACACATTGATCCAGGAATCCTTTCTTTGTTAAATGAAGGGCAGGTGATCTGCACCCCTAGATGATGTCACAGCTAACAGAACGCTAGGCCAGGTGTACCTACTATGAAGAGAAAAAACGACAGAGAGGATAAAATGCTAAAAGTTGAAATAACATCAAATAATTGGAGAACAGTAGGAAAACTCAACAGGGAGAAAAATAGATCTTGATGTCCTTCAGCAGCCTAAGCCCACAGCATAATTACAAAGATAGCTCAGGGTAACCTAAGCCACTCTAACTGCAAGCTTTGTCAAAAAGGAAAGTTTTTAGCCTAGTCTTAAAAGTAGACAGGGTGTCTGCCTCATGGACCAAAACTGGGAGTTGGTTCCACAGGAGAGGAGCCTGGTAGCTAAAGGATCTGCCTCCCATTCTACTTTTAGAGACTCTAGGAACCACCAGCAGACCTGCAGTCTGAGAGTGAAGTGCTCTGTTAGGAACATACGGAGTAATCAGAGCTCTGATATATGATGGAGCTTGATTATTAAGGACTTTATACGTTAGAAAGAGAATTTTAACTTCTATTCTTGATTTAACAGGAAGCCATTGAATGAAAAGCTTTAATTAGAGAAAAAGCAATGTCCTTTTTGTTGACATAAAGCCATAATTGGCTACATTTAGTGCTTGCTGTCCAAACGGATCAGTCTTTTCGTCTTAAGAACAAGCACCCAAGACTTCTAGTTTCTGCTCTGAGTTTATAAGCCATCCTATTCCCAATCTCATTTTCATAAACTCAACCACACTATCACATAGATGTTAAATTCAGAGTACTTGAATCACTAATGGTTTGAATCATGCTGGCTTCTGTTCCAACCAACATCGAATCAGCAGACGATTTCGCTGATTTGCATAATGGCAGTCAGGCAGGAGGTGCTTGTCATGTAAAATCAGCTATTTAGAGATCAGGTGCTGAAACCTGCATGTTTTGTCAGACTTATGGGGGATGCACAGATGCTTATGTCTGCAGTAGCGCACCAGACTCTTCTCTGCCTGAAATATGGAACGCTGGGTGTTGACAAAGTGTCGGTGGGAGTCCCGCTGGTGCTGAAAAGGCTGACCATATGGTCCATCCTGTGATGTGATTTGACGTGTCTGCAACCCAGGCAGATGCAGAAATTGATTTATTTACACAAGACAACCGGGCATCATAACGCACGGCTTAGTGTGGGTGCTAATGCGTATCCGAACAACATAATTCCATGTGACTTGTGTTGCTTTGGATTGTGGTAAATATGTAGATAAATATCTGAACAGACTCCATAAGAGTTCAAGCTGCACCCGAGCAGTCTCGGAGGAGCGGAGTGCTGAGCAGGCACATGCAGGCATGGGGCAAAGAAAAAGACAGATGGATTTAGAATCAGAATGTGCTTTATTAGTCATTGTGTGCATAAACAGGGAATCTGACTTTGGATTCGAGTGCACACAGTGTACGGGCCTTAAGTATAAATAGATACATTTTTGGGGAAATAAAGGAAAACAGGAACAGTATGTACATGTATGTGTAAAAAAAAAAAGCAAGGTTGTGGTATTGCAATATGCTTATTTTGTTTCCCAGCAGTGTAGCTGACTACTCAGGCTGTAAGGGATTCATTGTGTTCTTCAGAGAGACTGCCTGGGGGAAGAAACTGTCTCTGTGGTGCCTGGTTTTCGGCAAATGGATCTCTGTAGCGCCAGCCTGGAGGTAAAGGTCTAAGCATGTTGTGTCCAGGATGCGTGGGGATGTGCAGAGATGTTAATTTCCCCTTTCCTTACCCTAGACCAGTACAAGCCCTGAATAAAGGGATGGTCGACCCTGTGAGTCCTCTCTGCAGATCTAATTGTTCGTTGTTGTCCGCACTGCGATATATGTGAATAAAACAGGCTGAATAACGGCAGTATTTGAAAGAACTGCCTTTAAATAGTTTCAAATATTTTGGTCATTAATGCACAAGGGTTTCACAGTAGTTTGCTTGACATTCTGGCTCATTCCTCCTTACAGAATTGGTGTGACTAATTCAAATTTCAACCCACAAATTTTCTATCGGACTGACCTCATGGCTTTGTGATGGCTATTCAGAACATTGGTGTTATTGTCCCTAAGCCAGTTAACTTGGATTCACTTACCATTACGAAGACCTATATGTGCCCTAACCTTAGCTTCCTAGATGATGTCTTGAGGTGTTGGATCTGTATTTCGATGCATCTCCTTCTCATATCATCTATCCTGTGACTTTCAGCAGCTCTTTCTACAGCAAAACACACATACCATGATGCTGCCACTCCTGTGACTTCCATCTGTTTCATTCAAGTATAACAATGTGACCAAAGACTTACATTTTAGTTTTATCAGAGCACGGGACATGTCTTCAAAAATTAGAATCTGTTATTGTCACTGAGTGCATTTACACACTGTAATCAGACTCTTTGTGATGTTTTTGGTGTATTGGCTTCTTCCTTACTGAGCAGCGTTTCAGCTCATGTCTGTACAGGACTCGTTTCTCTGTGTAAGGACACTCTAGAATGCACAGGCCTCATTGAGGTTCAAAACCTTTTCCTGATATCTTCTCTAATTTCTTTTGATTTTTGCTTTGATGTCACACAAGGAAGCAGCTTATTTGAGCTAATGTCTTTAAACACATGCAGAAATTCACCATTATTTAACTTAAATCTTGTGAATCAGAAGCTTACAAAGCTATGACATCATCCTCTGGGCTTTTTCCAATTCCATAAAGGCTTAACAAGGTATGTAAACCTCTCACTTTAAAGAATGGGATAGACATTTTCTCATTATTCTGCCATTCAGAGAACAGATAGGGATTTTGTAATCCTGATTTAAAACCAGAAAAGTCTATTATAATTTATTTTAGAGAGGGACAAAACAAAATTATGTATATAAATATTTGGTTTCTGTTGTAGGCTAGCAGAGAATAGTCACGGTCAAACGAAGCCATAATTAAAAAAATAACTTCTTAATTGTATATGCTAATATATTTAAATGTTGCTGTACAGTTGCTGTAAATGCTTGTGTGGATGGTCACTTGATCCAAATCTTTGGATTGACTATGAAATTGTGTCTTTGTGTGCATGCTTCAGTGCGCGTTAATAGGCAGAAACCGCAGAGTCGCAGAAGGTCAGAGAGGAGATTGGGGTCTGTGAACTGAGAGAGCAGCCCCCATAGAAACCTGTGAAAAAGCACCAAAAAAATAGATATGCTACTGCACGGCACATGGGAAAAGCCCCTCAAAGCTGATTCTAAATCATTTTGTTGCCCTGGCCAGCTTCTATCCTCCTCCTCAGTTTAATCTCTGACTCTCCACTAACATTAAAATTTTTCACGGCAGTTTAAGTTTAGTGAACGCTGTGACCACCTATTTTTGTTCATTCAGACTAATTACCAACCCCCCCTTGAGAGGGAAGTGGAATGTTTAACCTTCACACAAGCTAATTTCTCATCGCTTATCTGCAGCTTCAACATGGCTGCTGCAAGAATAAAATATATCATCTTTTCTGGCTTTGTCATCAACATCCATCCATCTATCCATAACAGGTTCAAGAGGAAAAGCCTCACATACCTCCATGACAGCGGCTCTGTAAACTCCATTGTTTGGCCAACTATAAGTAAGAAAGCAAGGTTTAGAAAAAGGACAATGTGTTGGTAGGTTACAGTTTGTAGTGAGCTGTATTCTCAAAGTGGCTGTTTTGTTGTTGTTTATTTTGTCTTTCAAAATCTACACAAAGACATGTAGAGGATCAAAGCTTATCTTCTTCCTTCAGTGATTTTGTGTGTGACCGACTACCCAAGGTAAAATAGGATTGTCCATGTGAGCAGTAGCTCATTTTCCATGAATTTCCAACTCATGAGGTACAGTATCAAGAGTAATATGACTTAACCACTAAAATCCCTGTATGTTAGCTCCCTTTAGAATAAACTCATAAAGTAAAGACTTACACAGGTTTGTCCTTTTATGATCTGCAGTAATTCATCAGTGCATGCCATACCAGTCTTTTTCCCGCAATTACGGTCCTTCTCTACCACAAACATGACAATATTATCCAGTTTAAGGTTTAACACTTAATGTTCCACCATTGTTTTTTTTTTTTTGTTTGTTTTTTTGTATTTGCTCTGTGATAAATTGTTTCTTTACATAAGCTATTATGGGTTATATGAAAAGATGAAGGCAGTCTTTCCGACGAGTTCTGTGTCTTCAATGGGGTCTCCTCACAGTGGCATGTGTCCATTGGAAAGAGACCAACCTGCAAACGAAGGCATCCGGGAGGCAAATAAGGTTCATGCTTGACCCACCTCAGCAATTATCAGCAATAAATGAAATTGCGAAAATAAAGAAAATTAAGATAATGTGTCATCTTTAAAAAGTCCATCCAATATTAAAACAGCCACGTTTAAAACATTTTGAACAGCCAATTTTGAAGAAGCACAGCCTGCTAAACTGCATTATTTGCACTGCACATTATTTAGCTGATGTAACAAAACTTTATTTTGCCCTGACAATCACTATTTTTCATCTTTTACAGTGGCAATCACAGTGGAAAAGAGACATTATTTTGTGTGTGTGTGTATGTGTGTGTGTCCTACTTTGTGCACCATGCTCAGACAGGGACATGAACATTTTCCTGACTTCACATCCGCTTACTCCACACATGACATTCCTCACGCTGAAAAATGATAAAGCTACAGTATATGGACTTTGTTATGAATGATCAGTTCACTGCACTGTTTTTCCAGCAATCACTCTAAGCCCTGCCTTCTGCTGAGCTGTTTTGGCCTTTTTCACTATAAACATTATATACATAGAGGCCTCATCACGTGCCAGAGAGTATCCTGCATTGACGCCATATTGGATGGGTCTCGCCTGCTTCAGGCTAACATAAGAGCCAATGGGAGTAAACGCAGAGGGAGCAGCTATGCCCGTATTTAGTGCAGCCTACAGCTGCAATAACCAGCGCACTACTAAAAGTGGATCACGCGCTGCAGATCGCCATTTCGTTCAGGCTGATAGGTTCAGGTGATGTGTTTTTACCCTGTGAGCACATTGCAGAAAACCAATCCGGAATTGAGAACCATCATTTAATGCTTGTGTCATTTGCTGTCTCTGTGTTTCGCAATCTAAGGCTGCCCCAAATTGCAAAATTAAGTACCCTGGAGTTACAGAGTGCCAACAAATGCAAGTAGTTGTGCAGAATTGTTCTTTTTCAATGGTTTTAAGCTTCCCAACACCAGTTGCAAATAGGGTAAGATACTGGAAGGACCTGGAAATTTTAAAGATTACTGTTCCAGATGTTAAAAAAATCTATGTATGTGCATGCAAAGCACGCAAAAACATGAATAAATTATATGTTAGTGTCTACCGAAGGCTCAGGATTGTGTGTGTTGATTTTTTTTTTTTAATCTTGCATGCATGTGATCAGAACAAAGACTACCAAACACTTTTACATTCTTTATCAAGCTTGCTAAATAGATTCAATCCATTTTACTCAAAGACTGCAAAGGTCAAACCTTTTTTTAGAAGCTGATTTTTATTGGTTACTAATCTATAGTGGGAAAGAAGGATTGTAAGTCCTTAACAATTAACAGCCACAGCAGCTCTAAGTCCTTTGTCTGAAAGCCTCAGTTGGATTTGTTAACTTGTCGTGCTAAAACATCGTGATTGGAGCAGATTCTCATTCCTTGTTTGATTTAAATGAAACCTAACACCTGTTGGGGAAAAATAAAATACCCTGATTCAAAATAACTTCCTCGGCTCGGGTGAGGAGACAGAAAGCCTGCACAGCAGACAAAGCATTTCTACATGCTCAGGAGCTTTGCTTTAGTTGGTAAAGATGAATCTGTGGTGGACTTTGCAGACCATAAGGATGCAGAAAATGCTGTTAAACATCGGAGCACATAAGGCAAAATCCACAGAGCATAATATGCATTTGTCAGACACTATTTGTTTTCTTAAGCTATGTAATGAGTAGCTGCAAACTGCAGAGATCCACTGTTACAGAAGGACTGCTTATAAAGGAAAGAAAAGAGGGGGTTCAATCTCCTCGTTTATAAAACACAGATTTAAAGACTTTCTTGTCTTTTTAGTGTCCGACAGTTCATTGGTCATTAATTGTGATGGCAACACTATTTTTCTAGTTACCCACAAAGATTCAGGCTGAAGCTAAAAAATCCGATTTATTGAAGTCTCTTAGAAAGATATGGATGAATGAAGCCAACAAAGACAGGGAGACGGTCACGGTTTAGCCGCTGTCAGCCCTGCTAACAAAGACAACCCTAGTTTTCCTCTTGACTGCCATAGAAATTAATATCATGATGGTTCGGCTTGGATGAAGTCTTCAAAGGAGGTTCAATTGTTGTTTTTTTCTGAGCTAATGGAAAAACTGAGTCCTCGAGAAGAAATCTTTAAATGCATGCAAGTATGATAGCTAAACAGTCAGTAGAGTTATAATTTTCTTCTTCTTTTTTTGTGCAGGTTTACCCTCTGGGCATCTGGTAATTCCTCATTACAATTAACTTCACCATTTGAGTAAAACTTTGTGAAAAGGTCAGGAGGGAATGATGGATTATGGCTTTTTAATTAAAACGATTTTCTGTGACACGGTTAAAAATGAGATTATGTGTGAAACTGAATGTAATGCTTTTGTTTTATTTTTTTAACAGTAGATTTTCCCTGGCAGAAAATGTTTAATTCTTGGTGTCTTTTTGCTCGCCCTGCATGCGTCATGACAGGTTTGACTCTGAACTGTTTTATTCTTTGCAAAAGGGAGACTTAGTCACACTTATTAACAAGCCACACTGTGCAGAGGTGCTATGATAATTCTGCTTCACAGTCTTAAACTCAAGATTTGAGTCAAATCTAGTTTGTGGATAGAAACAAAGCAATCTACTGAGACCTTTAAAATCTTAATTTCTTATTGAAACAGAGCCAGAACTGACTATGTAGAATGACACTCTTTTCCATTGTTTCTGAACCTTACAGTTGAGATTATAAAGTATTATAGTAATGTATTAAAAGAAGAGTCCTAAGCATTAGGATTGTCTAATTACATCTTCATTCTTCTTGGATATTCTTCACCATATATATGATTAGTTATGATTGGTAATTCTCAATTAAGCAGATGAGCCCAGTTTATTATCCTCCCTAACTCTGAGCACTGCAAAAAGAGAACTAAAAATAAGTACAATCTTCTTGAAATTAGTCTATTTGCCTTTGATTTGAGCAGGTAAATAACATTATTTGCCAATGGAATGAGTATTTCACAATCAGAGTCAGAATCAGAATCAAGTTTAATGCCAAGTAGGTTTGCACTTACAAGGAATTTGACTTGGTATTGATTGTGCAGACAAAAAATAAGAATACAGTAAAATAAGAAGTAAAAAGGATATATACACGGAAGCTGTATACACTCAGCAGACTGTGCATCAATATTACCAACCCCTAAAATAAGATAATTAGACATACTGAACTTTAAATAAGATGACAGACATGAGTTGTTCCTATTTTAAGTGCAAAGATCTTACTCCATTGGCAAATAGTCTTATTTACCTGCTCAAATCAAGGACAATTAGACTAATTTCAAGAAATGTTTTACTTATTTTTAGTTCTATTTTTGCAGTAAGCTGTTATAGACTGACGATTCCTACCTGAACTCAGAAAGTGAGTGAATGAAAGTTGTAGAAAGCTGAATTCAATTTTGAGCTTTTTCACTCCGATATTATAACGCCAACAGAACTACCATCCGTCTCCCAGGAGAGCAAAACAGCCATTTGAAATTGCTGCTTACTGCAGGGTTTCCAGCGTGGCCCAGCAGGTATCGCACTGCTTGCCGCTGCTATATTCCATCCCCGAGTGCTGTGAAGCTGATTTATAAGGGGGAGGGGCCCCTGAGCTGCGATCAGCCCATCCTCATCAAAGCTATGGCTGCCTGACAACATCCAGCTGTCCCTGATGTGCCACCGAGGGCCGATGTGACTCGTGTCAGCGCTGCTGGTTTACTGCAGTGTTCACTGAGATGTAAACATATTCACGCACATACATCCATACTCTCTAAGACACTCATTCATAGTGGCATTTATGCAACCACACAGGTAGAATGTGAATGTGAGTAAATTATTGAAGTTGCATTTTTTATCTTAAAAGGAGCCTTTGACAAATAACTTACAAGGCGGAAAAAAATGTCATGATATTTAAAAATACGTTGTGCCTTACTGGTTAAAATAACATGTTTAGTTTCACAGTAAGATGCTCTGATAGGGTAGATATGCAACACAAATTCAGAGCAATAAATTAACTCGATAAAGGAGTTAAGCTTTATGTCAGCAATCTGTGTTTTTACTGTGTTTTCTGAAGCCTCCACTCCAGATGCTCTGTCTACGTCACGATTATAATGAGGTTATGTCTTAACCTGATAAACTGTCAACATGACAGGCCTAGATCACGCCTGGCTTTCAAAACAGCTTGTGTGGTGTTTGCACTGGGACTCACTGCACGTTATAAAACAAATGAGGAAAATCAACTTAATAACATTTTGGGGTGGTTTAGAAATGGGTAACAATATAAATGTGATGAAAATGGATATTTGTCATGCTAAGAAACACATGTTCCAGCCTAAACTGAGAGATTTATAATGATGATGGGAATTAAATCACAAACTATTTTAGCTTGAATAAATCCCTCTGATTTTCCACTTCTTACTTTAAATCATAGAGTTAAAAGCTCTCTATATTTTCATAAACCTTTGGATAAGGAACCTTTGTGAGTAAGTGATATACCAATATTTACATATCAGTAATGATACATATGTTCGTTTTGGTAGGGCGGGTGAACTTGAGATGCGCAAACAAATTGACCATGAGCAGCAATCAGTAAGCCATGCCTAAACCCAAATAGGACTGCTGACAACACTCTTCAGTGAGGAAGTTGTTGCTGAGGGAAGAAGGCACAAAATTAGCTGCACTCATAATCACTGAGTTTTGAAAAAAATCAAAAATAAAAGATGCACACATCGGGAAAGATGTTATTTTAAAAGAAAGCGTTAATCTATGAGGCATGTTAGCTGTTCATTCAGGCTGCTAGAGCAAAGCTAGACTTCATAGAGTTATGGCAGCCTCTCAGAAATCTCACAGTTAAGGAATATTCTTGGTGGGGAAAAAAAAAACATGTGGAGTTAATCGTGCAAATTTATAGAATAAGGTGCAACATTCTTTTTTTCCTTTTTTATAAATGAGTAAAGCTATTTTACAGCTGGTCCCTTACACACATGTTGTGACGTCACCTTTACTTCTAATATAATCGTTGACTCTCCCAGCAGTAGAGAACCAAAAACATACTTCAATGTTGTTCTTGACAGTTCTTAACGAGAAATTGGTCCACTGGTCCACCCACAACAAACATGACACATATTCTATAAATCAGAATATAAGAGCTGATGAGGGTTGTTTGTAAGTTTAAAAGTACCTGTTCAAAATAAACTTTAAGGCAAGACTTAGACAGGCGCTTTTATTTAGTCCATATCTCTGAACTACAAATGTTTTCGTTGGTCTAATGTAATATTATAATCTTCTGTTTTGATTAACAGCAAGAGGAAAGTCATCATAATTAAAGCCCCGGTGTGTGAGATTTACTTCCATCTAGTGTTGACCTAAATGAATTACAAACACCCAAGATACGAGCCCTAGTGACTCGCCATTAAGACCATAGTAACTATTCCAAAAAAAAAAGAGTAAAAAACAAAGCAACTGGACTTGTTTTCCGTAGTTGAAGACGTTTCGCTTCCTCTCCCGGAAGCTTTCTCAATTCAAAAAGTCTGAAGTAATGTGGAGTAACAAGCTTTATACCATTGCCCCACAAAGGCCTTGCAATTTGGTATGGTATAAAGTTACTCCACATTACTCCAGACTTTTTGAATTGAGAAAGCTTCCGGGAGAGGAAGTGAAATGTCTTCAACGACGGAAAACAAGTCCAGTTGCTTTGTTTTTTACTTCTTTTTTTTTTGGAATGACCATGACCTGGATGACTGAGAATCTTCACCAGCAAACGCATAGTAACTACTCATGTTGTGCCATCATAACGTGACAAACTGCAACTCCCAGCATGCAACACAGTTGGTACAACAACTTCCTTCACTGCCGCGTCTAACATGACAGCAGAGATTATGGGTGCCCTCGGACTGGAGCACCGCAGCTCATCCAAGGCTTGTTCTTCTTGATGGTCTTTTCAACCGCTGGGTTGAAAAGACCATCCAGCTCGATTTTCTGCATGTATTCAACATGTGGGGGTGGGGGTGGGGGGGGGCATGAGCACATTCTTGGCAGGACCAAGTGCCGCATCACTTTTCCCTCTGTTGTTGTTATAACCGAGGAAGTCTTGACTTTAATTCATCTTTGATTAAACCCCGAGAGGGTACACTGGGAAACCCTGCATCTCCCAGTGAATCAACGAAGTCCGTCCGTTTTGCTTTGGGCAGGGCAAATAATCGAACTAGCCGTGGAGTGCTGCTGCACCACTGAACCAACATGGCTTGCCGCAGATCCAAAGGCACCGCCGTTCCAGAGAGCCAGCGTGTTCTGACCCCAAGCGCACCAGAGAGCACCATCTTCCTCTCCCCGCCAATACCGTCTGAGACCCTGAGCTGCCCAACCAGCCACCTTCCTTTTTGGATGCAACCAAAGTAAAAGAGTTCTCTTTTTCTTTTATACACCGAGAAGGTGATATTTTCTGCCTGGGTAAACAGTCATTCACACCTCCAACATATTCTCCCACATGCCACTCCCACACAACCCCAACTCCCTGCCTGCACTGAAGACCACTGAAGATAATAACAACAGGCTCTTTCAGCATCAGAGGACCAGTAAAGCTCCTGGACCTGGCGCTGTCTCCCCCTCCGGAGAACTTACGCTGACCATCTGGCCTCCATCTTCACTTAGATTTTCAACAAGTCTCTTGAACTGTGCAAGATTCAAACCTCAAGTGAATCTTACTCAATCATCCCAGCCCCCAAAAAAGGTAACATCACAAGATAAAATGACTACAAACCGATGTCTGTGGCCATGAAATCCTTTGAGCAACTGGTAGTGAAGCATATAAAGGAGATAACAGCCCCCCTGGTGGACCCCCTGGACTTTACTTACAGGGTTAACAGGTCATCAGATGATGAAATCAATTTGGGACTACTCTTCATCTGGCACCACCTCGACCATCAAGGGAAGGACGCGAGTGTCCCGTTTGTGGAATTCAGCTCAGCCTTCAACACCATCAACCCAGACATCTTCCACCAGAAGCTCACCCAGCTGACGGTGCTGGCCTCTATCTGTCAGTGAATCACTTGGCTTACCTGCAGCAGCAGCAGCAGGTGAGACTGTGGAGCATCTTCTCCTGCACAAGGACCATCAGCACCAGCACCCACCGGGGGTATGTGCTCTCCCCACACCTCTCTGTACCTGAATGGCCTGGGTCCATATGCAAAGAATAATTGAGTCTGCAGAGAGGATCATCAGGGCTGATCTTTCCTCCATCTAGGTTTAGGGTCAGGAAAAGGGCAGCTAACCTCTCTGCAGACCCCACACATCCTGGACGATTTAGATTTTTACCTTCAGGTTGGTGCTACAGAGAGATTTGCAAAATACGACTGCTAAAGAGACAGTTTCTTCCCTCAGGCTGTCTCTCTGATAAACACAATAAACACCTTACAGCCTGAGTAGTCAGCTACTCTGCCATGAAATAAAATAAGTATATTACAGCAACCCGATTCGCCTTTCTATTTTTTTCTTTTTCTTCATACAACAAAATTGCTGTACATACACTTACATGCACAGACTGCTTATTCTATTCTTTATTTTATTTTGTCCAAAGTTTATATATTTATACTTAATGTCTGCATGCTGTGAGTACTTGAAATCAAAGTTGATGTCTTTGTTTTTGCACACAATCCTGGCTGATAAAACTGAGTCTGATATTTCTTAGAAAAATAGGAAAACGTGCTAGAGAACTGCGTATGGTTTCACAGCTGAAGCTGACAGGGTCTTGGAGATCAGAAGACTGCTCACTAATGGACAAACAGTGGGATGATTAAATTAGTACCTATTGATGCAGTCAAGTAATTACATCATTGTATAAAAATTATTATAATATTATAATATTTGGTTCTTTATGCGGATCTTTCAGCACTTTTAAGGGGTCAGTGCATTTTTGACTAATTTGAGGATCTTTTCAGAAACCAAAAACGGACAAGGGGAAATGTACCTTTTTATTCTTTATTTCTTTATTTATTTACATAATCACAATATAATGATACAAACATAAAAAAACAGTAAGGAAAATAACTAAATCTGAGCCTGATAACCACCTAACCTATTGAATCAAAAAGTTACCACAATCGAACATGCTTGATAGCATGAAGTAGGCCAAAAGATCTCAAGAAGCAACACTTTCTTTACATTCAGCAAATAAATTCAAAACAGAGAGGAAGCAAACTTATTAGATTTAAAAAGTCAGTCTGGAGAGACTTAAAAAGCCATTCCTAAGGGTTTGGGACACCAGTGAACTACAGCGAGAGTAACTATCCACTAATAATGTTTACATGGAACAATGGTGAACCTTCCCAGTAGAGGTGGGCACCAAAAATACAAGATGAATGTTTTTTTCTGGCCCGTTTACGAGATCCTTAAAAAAGCAGAACAACATCGAAAGCAGGCAGGGATCACTTGCCTCAGCTAAGGTCAGTGCTCATAATTCAGCAATAAGAGACAGAGTTATAGAAATTGATGAAACCATAAACTGGGCTCTTTAGCAGAAAACCCTTAAGGATAATGTTCAGCCATTAGTTTCTGACCTTATGTTCATGTGTATTTGGGTTGCGCAACAGGACGACAGCTAAGAAGAAACCCAGAATGCAGGTTTTAGAGTGGCCTAATCAAACCGTGGACCCCAGTGTGGCTGAATTAAAACAAGAAAAGTGGGCTGAAATTTCTCCACAGTGAAGTAAAAGGCTCATTGCTAATTATCACAAATGTGTGATGGCAGGTGTTGCCGCCAAAGGTAGCACAGCCAGTTATTAGGTTTTGGGCGGCAATTGCTTTTTGAGATAGGACCATGCTGGTTTAAAAGCTTTTTTTTTTTTTTTTCCAAGGAGAGCTGGGTGGCTCAGTCGGTAGAGCGGGCCTACCCTGTGCATGCAGTTCTTCTAAATTCAATCCCTGGTGTTGAGCATCGCTGCATATCTTCCTCTTCTCTCTTCAACCTCTTTCCTGTCAAGTTACAGTTCAAAAAAAGTCTCCCTTCCTTCCCTAATAAATAAAATCGTCATTTAAAGGCTGTTTTTGTATTTTTTGTTTTTGTTTTT
Organism: Fundulus heteroclitus; assembly: GCF_011125445.2. Classification (NCBI taxonomy): domain Eukaryota; kingdom Metazoa; phylum Chordata; class Actinopteri; order Cyprinodontiformes; family Fundulidae; genus Fundulus; species Fundulus heteroclitus. Next base: position 16,134,943 of record NC_046382.1, on the reverse strand, counting down.
GCTCTGTCTTCATCACTTCGCTGTGCAACCTCACTTCGCTTAATGTGAGAAACCTGCTGTCACCGTTAGAGGAACAGATAACGGCGGTAGATTAAGCCTCGTCTTTGCAGCACAAGAACATTATAATAGCAGAAAATTAATTCAGGGAATTTTGCAACACAGGTAATATCCTTAAAATCTGAGCGGCGGGTAGGAGATCGTGAGTTAGAAATCACAGCCACACAAAGAAAGCAAGCAGTTCTAACGCCGAACATATGCATGGTTATATTCTGGCGTCTCTGCAATTTCATTCTTAGACAGAGCGTGAAATAAAAGTGGTTTTCCGCTCTGCCAGACCGACAGGGCAGACATTTATTGATTTTTACCCATTTAATGCATTCAATATATAATATTTCTACTCCACTCAGCTGAGCAGCCAGTCTGTCTAACATAAGCTCCTGTTTCATTTGTAATGTAGATGCCACAGTTTGGCGTTAGCAGCAGCCGCCGCTCCTTGTGAGCGATACAGCTTTTTAAATTGCCGCCACTATTACATGCATACATGTTAAAGACTGTGGAAGCTGCATGTATTGACGCTTTTGACGTCCTCCCTTTTCTGTGGCAACAGGATAATATTGGCTCTCTGAAATAAACAAGTGTAAATAGATATAGCTTCAATAAAATCAAAAGCTGGTTGGCGCAATCAGAGAGATGTTGAAAGCAATCAGGCGGTAATCGCAGAGGGGAAATAGATGTAATAGAAACGCGCTTTCATTCGGAAGCAACTAATGTGAGAGGAGCAATAAGCAAAGAGCATCTCTTAAACGTCTCCATCATTTATCAGCTGTTATCATCAAGAGACAGCTAATGCTTTGTTATCACCTCAGAAGAAGTCTTCTTCACAGCAATCTCCGTGCTGCATTATTCTCAAAACGGAGGTGTCACATCTCGCACGTCAGATTTTAATGCGCGTAAAGAGAATAAATGAGACCCCAACATCAATCTAGGTTCCAAGAGCTTCTCTCATAATCCCACTAGAAATGTTAATAAAACATCTAAACCCATTACAGCCATCATGACTAAACCAATTGCACTGGTAAGTCATGTTTTATTTCACTGCAGCCGTTCTATTTCAACATTGCTTGTGGTGTCTTGTGAGATTTGTCTTCTTGGGTGGGGGGGGAGGTCAGATTCCCAGTCCCTATATGGCAGACCGTTCATGTTTGACTCGTTTAACCATAGCAGTGATAATTCTTACTAAAGATGTACAGACAGCACCTTTTCTTCATGTCTGTTGAGTGAGAGAGAAGTGAAAATATTGTGGGAGGGAAAAGGCCATTTATCGCCTCTGGGCTCCTCAGTGATTCCTAGAAATGGAGCTAGACTGATCTACACAAACGACTCTGCTGCTATGACTACGTGGCGTTCTCTTTAATTGGCACATCTTTTTGTGGAAGCGATCACATATAACGTCTTGCAAAAGTATTCGTACCCCTTGAATTCAGATTTTAAGGTATTTTTTATCGGATTTCTGTGTGATAAATTAACACGACAATAGTCCATCATTGTGAGATAGAGGGAAAAATGATATTTACAAAGTCGTATCTGAGAAGCATTGAATGCATTTATGTACAGCCCCTTTTACTTTGATTACGGAAAATAAAACCTGGTTCGGATTCGCCTACTGAAATCACCTAATTAGTTAAGAGTCAAGTCGGGGAAAACAGGTGGGGAGAAGTTCGATGGAGGGTTAGGTTAAAAAAACAAAACAACGTAGTCTGAAAATGTGAAAATGAAAAGAGCATTGCACTAACGTTCACAGCATACAGCAAATATATAAATATCACATGCACTACTGTACACAATATCAATAACTCGGCTGCCAATTAGTGACATCCAAGCTTTGCCGACATTGTTGCATACTTTTCTTAATATCATGTTTTGCCATATTTCTTAAAATATGGCAAAACTGAAACGCTAACAAGACATGGCTGTCCATCCAAACTAAGAGGTCAGGAAAGAGAAGCAGCCAAGAGGCCCATGGAAACTCTGGAGGAGCTGCAGAGTCCCACAGCTCAGGTGGAAGAATCTGTCGACTGGACGAATATAAGTCCAGCGCTTCAGAAAATCTTTCCTATTTGCGTTTGCCGTGTGGGCGACACAGCAAACATGTCCTAGAAGCTACTCTGGCTAAACTGATGTCACCTGACCTTTGTAGCCCTCACCTTGGGCACACTATTCTTATGGTGAAAGGGTAGTGACAGCATCATGCTGTGGAGATGCTTTTCTTCCCTTGGAAGAAAAACTAGAGGCTAAAACATATTTCAAACTGGGTCGGAGGTTCACTTCCCTGAAATACACAACAAAGGTTACAACGGACAACTTAGATCAAAACAGGTCATTGGTTAAATGGCCTAGTCAAAGTCCATCCACTTCATGGTTATATGCACTTTGCTTTGTCTGGGTCTGTAACATAGAAATCTAAATAAAGTGCGTTAAATTTTGTCCTGGCAACTTAACAAAATGTTGTTGTTTTTTTTAAACTATGAGGTGTATGAATATACCTGCTAGGGTGTTTGGGGTTTTATAATTAGCATAAGGTTTCGAGCTATGTATCGTCTTTACCGTAGGAGTGTCAAAGCACACTGTTTGATATGCAAACCTTTTCATCATACCCGAGCTGCATTTAGCAGGGGCATTTCTGCACAACACCCTGCCCTGTTCTGCACCAGGTTGTTGTTTGTGCTTCATTCATACCCTGAGTCAGAGGCAGATCGGCTCGCAGGGGCTTTTTGCAGGCATTTGAGCTAAAGCTGCGAGTCTATTAAAAATGCATGGTCTGTATGAATGCATGACCTATATTTTGCATGCAAATAAATAAATAAGCAAGGGTTTAAAGGAGATGATGCAAATCTTCAGAAGAGGGCCAGGGGATGAGCTAATGATATAACAAAAAAAAAAGAAAAAGAAAGAAAGAGTTTGGGTTTCACACTGAGCACAATGGGGAGATCAATCCCGTCTTGCTCATTCTCTAACCTCCTCTCATCTGCTTCCCTCATAATAAGCCTACAGCACACAATGCTCCCCCCAGCACAAGCTGCTTGTCAATTGGCCTCTCCTAGTTCAAGTGTGTGCTGTGACTCACCTTTTCTTTGCACTTTAGGGTAGAGTAGAGAATACCCCATCTTTCTTGCAGGAGTGTTTTATGTTTTTTTTTTCCTCGTTGAGAGGGATCCAGCCTTCCTCCTTTCAATCTTTTCCTCACAGCAAATCTGTCCATCTTCCTTTTCTGCCTCTCATCTTTGCTCCTCAACCCCATCTCATCTGCCTCCGCCCCGTTGCATCAGTAGATTTCTTTCTCAGTCTGCCAGTCAGACAATGTCAGGGACCATGGCAGTGAGAATAAAGGCCACTGGTTTCTCCTGCTTGGTGATGAACTGTTGCTGTCTGACTGACACGGCGTCCAGAAAGAAAAAAAAAAAAAAATAGAGGAACCCTTCAGCTATCAGCCGCATCTGATTTGGCTGAGACTTTATTTCCTCTCTTGCTAAGCTGCGGCAGTCGGAGAAGGGAAGCCACGAAGCAGCTGTGCAGAAGAAGACTAAAGGCATTAACATCAATTTGTCATTTGGATCCTGTACATGAAAAGGTCACCTTGTTATCTCTCAAATGGACTGTGGGTGACATTAGTTTTCAGCCTAAAAATCTAACCATACACCACTGACCCAAACTCTGGGACAACAGAATAACCTTTTACCTCATGCTCTCTGCAAAGGCCGTCTCAGAAACAACTCATGGTTTGCATCATTTCTTAACCTCAGTGTGATTTTGCTTGTGTGTGTGTGTGTGTGTGTAGTTTGATGTTTGGGCCAGGCTGTTGGCTGTTTATATGAAGCAGAAGAGTGTATCCATGCCGAAATGACTGATTGGGAAATACAGTGTACAACCTGATTTAATGCACCGAGCAGCGTGTTCGCTTCACATGAATAGGTGCAGGTTTATGCTCTAAATACAGTACTTGCATCAGGCTATGCTGAATTCAAAGATAATTCCTGATTAAGAGAATCTCTACACTGCTTTATATTTTTTTTCCTTCTTGATTTTACTTGTTTTTGTCTGCCCAGATGAGGTTGCACCTACCACCCCCCCCCCCCCCCCCCCCCCATCCCTACAGCCCTCACAATATTGGCATCAAAGGGCCATTAAGGAGATTTCTTCTAAATGAACTTGACAGCAAAGCCAAGGCGTGGTTATATGGGTGGACATGCAAATCAATATTTCACGTCGTCAGATGCTGGTTGGCGGAGCATGGGGACAGGATGAAGAGATGGAGCCAATACTATGTGTGATTTAGACCTAAAGTGAAGGCAGAGATGTCCTGTTGGTGGCTGCAGCTTGATTACACTTACAGTGCATTGCAAAAGTTGAAATGCCCTTGAATATGTTGGTGAAGATTCTCAGTCATCCAGGTCATGATCAATCAAAAAAAAAAAGGTTAACAAATTAAACAACTAGGCTTCCATTCGAAAGCTGAAGACGTTTCATTCCTCTCCAGGAAGCTTTCTCAATTAAAAATGTGTGGAGTTGCAAGCTTTATAGACCTGCTGGCGAAGCCTCATTAGGGCTTAGAAATGCATGTAGATTAACCTGGAACTGATCGGCCCAACAATGGAGAGTTGTTAGGCTCATCGTTTGCCTGGCTCACAGGGGAAATGTTGTGATGACATTCATGGAGGTGTGAAACTTAGCAAGAATCAAACCTGTAGCTGTGTTGTAAGTTTTTAAAAGTTGAAACCTGAGACCTCCTCCTCCTTCACCAACATATTGCCATACCCTAGGAGTATGAGAAGTTGTTTAGGAAACTTGGAGATTACAGGAACCACCTTCGTTTCAACCTGAGATGCAGACAGCAAAGACTCATCCCCCAACAGTTTAAGACTGAATTCCGCCATCAAGGGACGCGGCAAAAGAGATTCTTGGGAATGCTCAGAACGAGCTACTTAGTGAGAGGATAAGAAAGACCCACTTCACCACTGAAGCCCTCTCTCACAAGATCGATGACACGAGCCAGAAGCTCCCAACTCTTCTCCCTGAAACCCGGTCACCCAAATGTTTATTACCCCATTTACACTGCCCCTTTTTTAACCGTGCCGAGAACAGTCCAAGCTCAGTAACTGAGACAACTATTGAGTGTAAATGGAACGCAAACTGAACTGAACCGTGCCAGACACAACCGGACTGCTTAAATCTAGACCAGTTCAATAGGTCGGCTCGGCTTGGTTTTTACCTGGCTCGGTTCTCTGATAACAAAGAGCGCATGAGCAGACCGCATCATCTCCTTACAGTCAGCTGACTAGTTTTGCGGTTTCAGACATTCATAAAAATACTAGCTTCCTTACCGTGCCGCACGGTTTCCAGTGATGATTCTGCTCAGCAGTGTGATGAACCTCAGCGTCTGTCATTATTTCCTGCGTCTGTAAATCCTTATTAGACGTCCGTTTGTCTTATCCACTTCCCAAAAGCCGATTCCGTCAAGTAAATTTACCTAACGGTTGCCTTCTTCGCCTGACTCTCCGCAAACAACAAAATATCACAATTATAACCAAACATATCTTCCTGAATGTTTCAGGCACCGCCATTTTGATTTGCTTGATTCCCTCCTTCAATCCTAGAGAGCAGTAGTACCGTAGATCATCTCTAGGAGGCGAGGAACCGTGCTAGCGTGATGTGTAAATGGTCGTCAGAACCAAGCTCGGTTCGAGCTCAGCATGGATCGGTTTAACAAGGGTAGTGTAAATGGGGCTTATATTTAGTTTTTGGAAAATTTAAACAGAACTGGTTTTAGGACCTCAGGGATCTTACACACATTCAGAAACTCAATAAATCAGAAGTGTAGGTCAGGGCCAAACTATTAAAAGCTTTAAAACCAAACAATAAAAGTAAAAAAAAATAAAAAATTAAAACTGACAGCCCGCCAGTGGAGGGAGGATATGATTAGTGATGTGCTCACATCTGGCAGTGAAGGTTAAAAGACATGCAGCCGCATTTTTGACCAATTGAAGCCTGTTGAGGGACGACTGAGAGACATGGACGTACAGAGCATTGCAGTAGTCAGTTATTTAGCTGATAAAAACCTATAGCCATCTCAAGCTCAGCACGGTTTAACAAAGGCTTAACTAAAAGCTGAAGTTGGTAAAAGCTTGATTTGACTTTTTTATCTCTGCTGGAAAACAGTGGTTAAATCAAAATGTTCTGTTTTTAAATGAAGAAAAGACCAAATTAATTATGCTCAATGAGAATTCCACCAGTGCTCTGGATTTTAAATTTTGTGACAATGTAAGAAATATGGGGGTGTTGTTTGACAAGGATTGAATGTGACTGTTGTTGGTAAAGCTGAAGATCATTTGTATAACAGTGGAAAGAAAAGTTGCTAGTTGCTGAGTTGTAATCAGTCCGAGTGGCAGCAGATAGATGGAAAAAGGGAGGGGACAAAGAAGGGAACCCTGCGGCGCCCCACATGACATACTGTAGAAGCACAAGCACTGGAGGAAGATACATTAATAATCATTACTGTGAAAGACTGTCTGTCCAATAGGATGTAAACCAGTTAAGCACTGAGTGACAGAAACCAACATGGCTTAAAGGGGCCTAGTCATCTACTATGATTTTATGGATCTCTACACTAGTAGCGCACTATGGTTACATGCAAAGGTTTTCGGATTAGGTTATCGCACCCTGTTGGCTTATTACATTTTATCTCTGTGTTTTACACTTTGTTTGGAACCGTTTGTTGGAAAACGAAGCGCTTTTGTGTAAATTTAACAATACAAGACCGTGTGACCAAAAGTACAATATTGTGCATGTGCACAATTGGTCAACAAGGAGAAGCAAAGGAGCTGAGCGTGATAGCAACACCTTGCAGTAATGTGAAAACCAAGAGTAAGTAACCCTAACCCTCCAGATCGGGTTGTGTCTTCGACCAAGCCTAGGTAACATTACTGTAAGCCATTTTTTGTGTTTTTTTGCCTTTAAGCGAGACAAAAGGACAATGACGTTTAGTAAAAAGTTAAAGGTACATATTCACGTTATTTGACATTTTTTAAATTTCTACGGCAGTAACTCACTCTGGTTATGTATTTCTGAAAGATTATCATGTCCTGCTGTCGTAGTATTTGTTATTGCTGTCTTTTAAACTTTGTTTTTGTTTAATATGTTGGTAAATATAGCCTTTTCTGTGTGTATTTACCATCACAACATCACAATTTACTCATGGAGGAAATAGCATTGCTTTTCATTTGCGTTCATTCCAATGAAAAGGTTTGAGCCTTAGACTTTTATTCATGTTCTTGAAAAAATTCTTACCGTGATGCTTTTCCATTTTGTGGAAGGAGGCTCAGGGGACGGACTCGCTGGAACTTGAAATAGGAGTAGGTCGGGATGGTTTTTCGACCATGCAAGGCATTACAGCACGCTCAGCTTGGTCGAGACTTATTTAGTAGCTGTGTCAATGGCGAGTAAGAGTTCTGCAGTACTGCCAGTAGATGGCACCACATCGGTTTATGTCAGTTCATCACACCCATTACTCGGGTTCTATTTAGGTTCAAAAAGGTATATCAAAACAACATCTGTATGGATGCTTGCTGTATATAGCCTTATTATATCATAATCAACTCGATTTTGGTCCTTTTGGTGTAGGCATATAATATGGCTATATACCTTTAAATGTGAATAAAGATGCTGTATACACTGAAGTAGTATAGAAATTTATAGTGAAAGCGAAGCATCATTAAGTAGCCCATCCTTCTTTTTAAACTCAGAATCCATATTAGGTGTTTCAGCTTTGCTGCAGTTAAGATTACATTTAACTGGAAGACATGCTGGATGCTGTTAAAAGCAATGAAATGCCATCTGCAGTGTGCTCATGCTCCCTCAGATGCCATAACTACGTGCAGTGTCAACGAGCTATCAGTGCAAACAAGCAGACAGAAGGCTCATAGATGCACATTAGCAATCCGCTGAATTGTAGCGTTTAGTTTTACGGAGCGGTTTAGCAATGTCTCACAGCACTTACAGTGTTGACGCAGCCTGGCATACGTTTGAACAGCAAACATGTCACTCAGCGGTAAATTATGTTCCACGCAAGGTCACCTTGTGTAAAGGTTGGGGAAGGAAGAGGAAATGAGCTGAGGGTGTAATTCATCTCTTCATGTCAGAGATATATATCACACAGAGGAAATTGAAACACAGGCAGTTTAAGAAGGGGAATAACGCATGGAGACTTAACCCAGATGTCTATATTTATTAGCCTGTTAAACTACACACCTAAAAGGTGTCGATTCTGGGTTCATACCCATAAATTTCTGCTTTAAACTTTTTTACTGCATTGCAGTGACTAGTTTTCACCAGCTTGTGCAGATTTCTTACTAGGGGAAGCAATAGAAACCAGTGCAAATATTTCGTTCTTAGCCAATTTATGCAGGCGCAGTGCTGTATGTCATCCAGAGCGTGGAGCTGGTATCCTCTTATTGGCACTGCTAATTCTCTGTCCTTGTGTGACTTTCAATTCCAATGCATGCTCCCTCAAGGATACATGTCTTAGCATAATATAGTCGGCTTAGGAGTCATTGAGATGTGGTCCCTCTGCTCAAACAGACAGACTCTGCCAGGCAAGGAATCCCCTGCCTCCCTAAGTTCAGCGCGTTGCCAGCTTAGTGCCAACTCTGTGTTTCTCCAGCTTTGGCACCCGTGACCGCTCATCCTTTGATTTTTTTCACTTCCCCTGTCCTCTGAATATGCAGGATACAGTTAGATAGCAAACACTTGGACCACCCGGTTTGTCATAATTGTCATTGCTTTTTTATGTTTCGTTATCTGCTGTGCCAAATATAGGTAAGCCTCCACCACCTCCCTTTCTCCTCCTTCATTCAGTCCCATCTGGCACTGACTCCAGTGACAAAGGTATCTAGGAGAGCAGGAGGGTTTCATGCACGATGCACAATTTGTCCTGTTTACTCTTCAGTCTGTTGGCATCATAGTGGATCTGAGTGATATCACCCCTGAACCACAGTCACATTATGTTAACATTTTGTTTTTCTTACAGCTCGGAGATCCTCTCTGAAGTCCTGAAAATCATGCACAAATAATCACAGATGTCATTTACATGAGGGGGCCTTTCACGGATGATGCATGCATTGGCTTTCTAAATTTTAGTCCTCCTGCTTGTACCTCAACAAGTGTTGGACCTACAATAAAATAGTAACCCACAACTGTTTTTACCTGCCAAGACATTCAGTCTTAAACCGGACATATCATGTAAAATCCACATTTTTAGCCCTTGAATCAATTTTGTTGTGTACTCGGAGTCTCAAGACATCCAGAAATAATTATTGTAGTCTGTCTAGGTACTGCATAGATATCTTTATATTCTGTTTGGGTTATATTTTTCAAGCAGTTCGGTTTTCTCTGTTCTCAGTTAGGTTTTATGAAAGATAACGTCACATTTATTGTGGTGGAGCTGCTAACAAGGCCATGAACTTCCAGCTTACCAATTTTGCAAATCCCCCATTTTTCTTTCTCAGAGCGATTTTGTTCTCCAAGTTGAAGAGTGCCAATGCTTCAAGTGGATAAGTGAAAATGTTCCCTTGCTGGGTGTATTAACCCACACAGTTTAGTATGTCTCCCAGCATAAAACAAACACTCTGCACCCTGGAGAGGTGCACCGTGTGAAGAGCCTCCTATTGATTTAAAGAGACCGCACCAAAACGAGTTGTTCTCAGAAGCACCTCTGAGTAAAAGGGGGGAAACTAGGAATTCAGACCAAAGTGTTGCAGTTTCACTTTTTATAGTCCACAAATGAATTTTTGCACTGTAAAAAGGAAGGCATTAAAAAATATGATATGTCTCCTTTAAAGTTGAGTAGATTTCTTCAGTGTTGAAAAAATAGCATTAAGAAAAATCCGTTTTTAAACAAACCACTGGTGGCACAATCATTGGCACGCCAGCTGATAATGATATGTCTTTTCTTATAACATTTCACAAAGTTTAAGTGTTCATAAACAATATCTAACTTTTCACTTTTTGCATCATCCTGAAGTTTTGCAGGTTCCTGACCGGTACCGGTCTGTGGGTCAGTTGGTCTGTTTTATTCTGAGTTTTCATCTCTGAACGCTCTACGCAAATCACAATTAAACAGCATAAAGTCAAGTAGAACTCAAATATAACAGCAATAATTCAAAAATAGTACTATCCTCATAGTTGTGTCCTGTGCAGTCTCCACTGATGATACTTTACTCTCCTTTCCCTGCTTGAAGCTGAAAGTGAAACCGACAGCCAATCCAGCTTTCTGATTAATTTGGTTTATGATGAAGGGACTTGTGAGGCATTGAAATTTTATTCTTAGAAAGCCATTTAATCCTTAAAAATAAAACAAAACAGAAAAGTGTGCGTTGTCCCTGCAAAGTTACCCCTTCCCGACCCAGCAGAACTCCTTTGACTCCACAACTTCAATCGCAATAAACGCGCACTAATGAGAACGCATCGATCGACACACATCTTTAAACTTATACTTTAAACACGCAACAGAACTTAAATTGTCACAAACCTGCTTCATTTCCTCACATTTAGAACCAATAAAGACATTCTCAACATACGTGGAGAGACTGAAAAGTGGCGAAAGCAGCTTTCCTCTAACCAGACACACAACACGTTTTGCTCCGGGTATGTTTCACACAGCAAGATTATTGGCCATACGCTGCCTCCTACCTTCCTTTATCATGTAAATCATCATCAGCCTCTACATAAATACCAGCCTAATGCAAACGTGACGACATGAAATGGCATTTTAGCAAAATGAGATGGACTTGGGCCCTTGGTGTGAAAGTTAACGTCTTCTGACGCCAAACTAACTTGGATTTACACTGAAGAAAGAAGCAGGCACTATTCCCCGTAACATTTGACCCAAACCTCACGTTAGAAATTCTGAGCTATCTCTTTAAGTGAATGTAAGCAAAGCTTGAACCACAAACGGGGGCATTGGAGGCAGCTCAGGAGCAGGATGTGCAGCATGGAACCAGAGCAAAAGAAGCATCATAACCTCTTTATTTCTGGAGAGAGACAACTCCGCCATGATCTAGTCAGGCATCCTAAATAAGCCTGGAATAAACATGTCCATGTCCGTTAAATGTTTCAGGGCATCCTCCATATTTTATCTGTCTGAGCAGATTATTAAGATGCAACTATGTGAAAATAGTTCTGTGAGAGGGGGAAAAAAGACATTTTTCATGTTTAAGAAAATCCAGAGCTGACAAGCAGACTGAGGTAAAATAGTTTTGTGTTCATAGCTGAAAATATTTACAGATGTAATAGACGGCGTCGTGTTTTTAGATTACATTAGGGCAACACGGATCCGCAGACCCTGCAAGCGAGCTTCTAGTCACACCTGATGAATAACAGAATGACCTGATTTCTTGTATCTCTGCCGACATCTGTGCAGATGAAGGAGCACGGTACACCGAGCCCCAACTTCCCTTCTCCAGCCCGTCATAGCATCAATCCCACCTTCAGAAAGCGCTCTCCGCGGGGAGCGAATCAGAAAAGGAGCTGTGGTTTAACCTTTCTCTGTCGTTCTATTTCTGCCTTATCTGTGAACATATCTATCCATCCGCCCGGATATTTTGTCGTCTCTTCTCTCCTTCCCCCTTGAAGACGAACTCCTTCTGCTTTTCTTGCTCTTCTGTTTTCATCTCTGCCTGCTCCCTGCCTTGTTTTAGCAGCAGCAGCAGCGGCAGCCGTGGAGCTCTGGGACTGCGATTAGGACTGAGGAGAACTGGCTGTAAGACAGAGACAAACTCAGAACTGGGTCATCATTGTTTCCGCGCGTGAGGACCTGCTCTGCAGATGAAAAGCTTGACGACAGGAGGGGAAGATGACGCTCACCACCGAACCGGGAGACGTTTCTGGGTTTGCAGAAAAGAAGGAGGAATTGGAAATGCAACGCAGAGTTTATGTAATAGGAGCTGAATAAAACATGCTGCTGGCCTGCTTCTCTAACTCTGAAGCCTTCAGCTTAGTAATCAACCCGCCCGTTGGCTTTGGCTGTGGGATGAGGGCGATATGCTGTGGTCAAGAAGACACCAGACAGTTAAAAAAAAAAACATTGTCACTGAGCGATCCTCTGCCGTCTCTCCTTCTTCTCCCCTATGCAGTTGTCTCAACGCGTCTTCCACCCCTTTAGCAGACAGTCTGACAAGGTCTGTCCCACTGGCCAAGCATTCAGCACTCATCATGCGCATCATTTCCCCTCATCATTCCCCCCGGTGTGCTTCTCCCATCTCCTCTGGCCCCGCTCGCTCACCACCGAACACTCGGGCTCTACATGCGCTTTTACTTTGCGCGTGTTTGTGCCTCGGCGGCGGTGTAGCGAGAAGGGGCCGATATCGCTGTGAGTGTGGCTTTTTTGTTTGATGGATTGTGGTGTCAGGTTGAAGCAAGAAATCTACAGTGTCATCTTCTCATATCACAGGCGTTTTTTTTCTTTGTTCTCGCACAAATCACGTCGAAAGCAACAAGTAGAGCGGGAGGAAAATAGGCATCGAAGAAGTATTGACATTGTCGACATTGTGGTAAATCTACACTCGACGGCCACTTTATTAATTCAATTCAATTCAGTTTTATTTATATAGCGCCGATTCGTGATACATGTCATCTCATGGCGCTTTCCAAAGTCTAATTCAATCAGATTATACAGATTGGATAAGATTATACAGATTGGATCAGATTATGCAGATTAGTCAAAATGTTTCCTATCTAAGGAAATTATTAATATTATTTTTATTAGTAGTAGTAGTAGTAGTAGTAGTAGTAGTATTAGGGACATGTGTTCAATTACGTGCCAACACAAAGAGCAGCTCTACCGCACGGATGCCAGAAACCCGGTTTATTTTGTGACACAGACATGAAGACGACTTCTTGTTCGAACCGAGCAACAAAAAAAAAGGAGGATTTCTGTGACTTTTCAACACGGCAACGTTATTAGTGTCAGACAGGCTCATTTTTAGTATTACCAACCACCTCTTGGTGCAAAAAAAAGAGAAAATATCCAGTTAGCTGTTGTGTGAATCAAAATAACCTGTTGATCTTAGAAATCGAGGGAGAGTGGAAGAGAACATGAGTTTGAGAGTGGGGGGAAAAAAAGGGCCAAACATACCTGAAAACAACCACTTGCTGCGACCAAAGTGTGAGTAGTAACATCTCTAAAGCTACAACACGTCAAGCCTTGAAGCAGACGGGCTTCGGCAGCAAAAGAAGAAGAAAAGAATCAGAGGCTACAGTTCACACAGACTCGGTAAAATTGGACAAAACCAAAATAGGAAAAACCTTGTCTGGCCGGATTCTCAATTTCAGCTGGGACAGGTAAACGATAGGGTCTGAAAGTGGTGTAAACATCATCAAACCCTACGCTTTACTGTTTCTTTAGGCTTCTGGTGGTGATCGGTGACGAGGAAGCCCTTTATAGTAACAACTGAGCATCTTTTGAACACCACAACCTTCCTCAGTATTGTTGCTGGCCATGTAAATCCCTCTATGACCACAGTGTACCCACCATTAGGCTACTTCCAGCAAGACAATGCAACTTTTTTACAAAATCATTTCCAACTGATCCCCCAAACATGATTCTATTTGTGACAGATGCTGAACAAGCAGACCCATACCAAGACGTTCCCCCTCTAAACGTTACTCTTGTTATGATGGTGGACATAGCACATAACTGTGAGTTAATGTGGTGTTAATGAGGTGAATTCAGGTCTCATCTGACCAACCTACATTCAGATGTTCTTCACCAACCTTTTACAAAGCTGCATAGAGGATATGGTGGTTGAGTGCTTCACTTGTTTTCCTGAAGAAAAGAAAAAGCTGTACCTGCTGATTCCTGGTCTCGTCAAAGGTGGTTCTTAGTTCTTCGGCCACTTTTCCTATTATTATATGAATTCCTCTATCATAAATCTTGCGACGACCACCTGGTCTTGGATAGGTTCATGCTAAAATTATTGTTTTTCCTTGGATATGGTCCCTATGGTGCTCACCGGAGCTTTCACAAGTTTAGAAATGCATCTGAAATCACAACCATGAGTATGTATCACAGCAATGAAGCTTGCCAAGGACTTAGAATTTAGCTTTTTACTTTTACCCATCATGAGATTCTCCCTATGCTATACCTTGGTAATGACAAACCTTTTTAGAAACCAACAGCTGATATAGCCTGGCACTGATAGGGGCTATTTAATTTTTATACAGATTTCAGCTACTTTCTTAGCTTTTTATCACTTTTTGACTCTTCTTACTCCCTATGTCCTCACTTCATTCCACCTCATGTTAAGGCTAACTCGCACTGATTAGTTCTTTGCGTGTATATTATTTGGTTTGTTGCCGATATCTGTCAGTAGTCTCAGTAGAAATGTATTCACCCATCAATGTGTTCAATACCCGTTTTCTCTGCTTTTCTTGCCGTTGACTTTTTTTTAGGATCTGCTGTCAATGTCAAAAAGTGAGTGCATCTCAATCAGCTCTCGCATCCAGACACAAACAGGATTTAGTGCCGTCTCAGCTGCTCCGTTGAGTGCCAGTTTTTCTTAGTGGAATTACTATGGGAAAAAAGTGGATAACCTTCATCCTGCCCTTTAAACTTCCACTCAGTTTCCTGAAGCATGGTATTGAGCAGGAGATTCTGCATCCATATATTATTGTGGTATTTTGCAACAAAAAAAAAAAAATAAAAATAAATTGATGCATTTTTCTGTTGCTTCTGTCAAACATTTATTGCGAATAATAATCAGCAGTGCCTTGGCCTACTTTCCAGAACCATCAAGGAGCAAATAATCAGCCCCGGCTAAGGATTTGCTTGGCAGTCTTTCAAACATGGATTCTTGTGAAGCATCTTTCGGTGCAAGCAATGGGTTTCACTGAGAGAATTTCTGAGTTTCTGGTGGGTTTTTTTCTGTGCAGCAAACAGGGCCAATTATGAGCCCTCTACTGCCATCTAGAGCATAAACGCTGCTGTTCATGAGGGATCAGGCTGCGTTGGAGCAAAACTGAGCAGTTTTTCCCTCAGTTTTGTGTAAAATTGTCATTAGAACAAAGAAAATTATTGCAGTAAACGCAACTGTTGGAGTATTTATCACACATGACAACACACAGCAATTATGTAGCGTTTCCATTTCTCTGGCTTTCCTTTTATAATAATCTCACCCCACACAATGCTGAAGCAATGCCAGAAATCGCCTGTTTGTTTTTCAGAGAGTGGGAGGATATGTCTTCTTATTATATAAGTAAACTCAACACCAACCGAAACTTGAGGCGATAGCTCATTAGAGGACTAAAACTTTTTCTTTTCCTTTTTTTTTTTTTTACCTGCTTCGAGTTCTTCTGAAAACTTTTCATGATAAGTAAATACCAGGTTTTCCAAAACACCAAAACATCTGGATATGCATTTGAAAAGCAAGGCAACAGGACTTTTTCAGGTCGTTATAATATGTTATCAAAGCAACAGCAGCACAAAAAGTTGTATTCATGGACATTGAATGATTTGCTGAACGAGGGCTGGATTTAGGAGGATGAATCGGTTGCGATACATGCCTTTTTTTTCTTTCTTCTCTCTTTTCCATATGTACCTCCGTCACTCTGTAACCTTTAGTATTTGAGCAATGTAATTTATGTCCAGTGTGAGCCTCTGCTGCCATTAGACTTTCTCCTACTGACTCAATATTATATTGCCATGTAAAAGACAAGATTACAGATGGAATATATTAAATACTGTATGTGCCAATAGGTATCTCTTCTTGTAAATGAGAACTTGTGTCTCAACCGGTATAAATAACGGTTCAAAATAATTAGCCAACAATGATTGCACTCCAAACAATCCTTCCCAATGTGAATATATCGCACAGTGCTATTGAAATGACAATGTGTGTGATATATTCTGTGTTACAATATGCAGTAATAATACCTTTAAGATTTTTGGGCTTTGCACACATGAAAAAGGAAGTTTGCACCCATCTTTTTTGTCCTTTCTAAATAGTTCCTTATGAACACAACTCCATCCCCTAAAGTTAGAATTACAAATTGGAAAGTTTGAGCTTTCTCCCCAGCTCTGACCTCAAAATTCTAAATGGCTGCTGTTCATCTAGAACTTTTAAAAATGTATTAATGACCTCAATATGGTACTAAAGAAAATATGTTTTCTTTAAATAAGGGACCATTAGAACTCCCCCCACCAAAACATAAAATGGTTTGACCATTAGGACAACGGCTGGCTGCAACTTTTAAAGTTCGTTTTGCTGCAAACTAAGAATGTCAGGTCTTTAGAAGTCTGGCGCACAGAAGAGAAAAGAGAAGATGACACCAAAGGCTTGAGGGATTTTATGAGTAAATATATAAAAAAAGACAACTGAGGATGAGTCAAGAAGAGGTCCAGGAACGGAATTGCAGAGAAACGATGTTCATCCACAGCCAGTTAAAAAGCACGGAAAACATTAAGGCCATTCAAAAAAAAAAAAAAAAAAGTCATTTCATTTCAATGCAAAATTCCACTTTTTAATTTGAGCTTTCATTCAGAAAGCCGTTCATCAGAGCATATCTTATTGTTTTATTTTATTTTATTGCTATGGCATTTAAAGTGTAATAAAATGTTATTAAGCAATGACGGTGATATTAGCTTGTTTTGCTAATGGCAGTGAGTCTGGTGGTCACTGAGCACAGCAGTTAGCAAGTCTACTGGGCCGTAGTTAAGATGGATTCCACGTAATTTTCGAACAATTGGGATTTTTTCCTAAATGGTGCCCTGGGTGAGTCCCTCCTACACCCCTGTAACCTCCCCTACCCCTTACTAGCTACCTGAAATGGTGCCTTTCGGTTTAAACAATCAATACTCAGTGAGGACTGTTTGACTGCTGGCTATACCGTATGGTCGTGCTGCTTGTATCAATCTGCAGTGGTTGTAATTGTAATCCTATATGTTTTTGGGTGTGTGTTTTCACAAATATCATTAAGGTTTTCCTAAGTCTTGCATGGATTTAACTAAATAGTCAAATGCGATCTGTATGCATTAAGAAAAGAAAATAACGCTTTAATTAAGAGGTATCCTACGGCGCCATTTTGACAATAACTGCCGGAAGTTCACAACAAACGTTTTGGACATTTGTTATCATTATATGCGGAGAGCAAGAGAAAGGCAAGGAAACCTAAATCGAAGGTCAGTGGATTTAATACCTGAACCTAATTTAATACCTGCTTTTTATCCCCTGATTTCATTTCAGAAGTCCTAAAAAGACAGCTGTCTCTTTTTTTTGATGTCGTTATTATATCTTTGCGCTCATTTTATTTAGGCCGTTGGTGCTCAGTAGCTCTGTTACACAATTAACCTTTTAGTATTCACAATGCAAATAATTAATACCTAAATTTCTTCTAAATCCCACTAATGGCAGCAGGACCTCTCCTACAGGCTGTGAACAATGCGTCAGTCTTGTTCTTTTTTGATTTCTTCTTTCTGTTACAGACCCTTCTTCCGTTGTAGTCTGTGCCACACTTCTGTGACTTGATTCAAGATGTTCCAGCCACTCATTGCTGATTATGTGCCATGAGGATTTTTTTCCTATAACCCTTTTCATCTAGTGTTAATTAAACCTTTCATCTGACGAGGACACGGGCCATAATGGTCTCTGTATTTCAGAGAATAGTTTGAAAAATGACAGACACCTTATGCTGACCCTTCCCGTTCTCTGCCTGCTGGCAAGGCAACGGAGAAAGCGTATTTAGCAGCATATTTATCTCATCCAAAGCACACCTCAGACTTAATCCTAATGGCCTTTTCATTATCCCTCTAATTAAGCAGTGCAATGAGAGTTAAACTGTCTCTCAGCTGCCTTTGAAGAGTGGCCCTAATGTCAGATCCGGCCCATACACGTTAATCTGGGACAGTTACACCCACATTAAACACAAAGTGTCGTCATCGGTCATTCGTGTTGCTCCCGGCGTGACTCTTTGTCTGATTGTGTTAAATAGAAAATAGCAGAAAAAGGGAGCACGGCTCATATTTACAGCTCTGCCGTGGTTGGGTCATTTAGAAGGAAGTGAATTAATGTAATTATTGGATTTTGTTAATCCCAACACTCTCACCATAAAAATGCTGACAAAATGCTGACCCTGCGGTAAAGATACGTACAAAATCGCTAACGTAAGTGAAATCTCCCCAGATTACCTCAACAAATTGACAGCTAGAACGTCAAAGGTCTGACATGAGAGTCCTGAGAGTCATTTCTGCAAAAGGAGGATTCTTTAATGAAAGTAAGATTTGAAGAAAGTATAATTTGATTATTTATCATTATTTCTGACCTTGTCAATGTCTTCTTGACTATATATTCTATTCATTTTATAACTTGTTCATTTGATAAAATGTGAGCTTTCTTGGAAAAGTGTTTGACCCCAAAATCTAAACTTTTGAGCAGACGACTCCCAGCTATCACTACACTGCTATTTGGGAACATCAAGGTTTCTGCTGTAGCTACGGTACAAAAAAAAAACTAATAATAAATAGATTGAACCAAATTTTTTTGTAGACTTTATGTATTGTTCACTGCTGACCCAAGTAAATAAATAAATAAAAGGATGCCTTATTATTTCTTTTTCTTGATTGAAGCGTACTGAAAACACACCAAACAGTGATGTTAAGAACCAAAAACCATATCTGAAGTGGATTTAATATGATGGTGACGCAAAGGGCCATTTCTCTTTAAAATAGGAAAGACTGGAGAACATTGTTTTCAAGTAAGACAGATATGTGTTTATCTTCAGCATTCAAAAAAATGGTTACAAGACAATTAGTACTAATTGACAAAATGATGGTATGATGCAATTTGTTAAGCACGGTGGAGGATCTATGGTGCTGTGGGCCTTGTTCTCTTTAAATGCTTGTTTGTTTGAGAGAGCAGACTCTTTCAAATTAGTTGTTTTACATAAAAAGTGGTGATATCTGCTTAGAAAACTCAAAATTTGGCTTCACTGGATCTTTTTGGCAGATAATAAATGTGAGCGAGTGGCCAAATCAACACAGAAATGGTTCCACAGATATAAATTCAGTTGTTTTTTTTTTTTTTGCAGCCACAGAGTATCTCTTTCAATCCACAGAGTTAAACCCTATGGAAACCCCTGCGGGTTGAGCTGAAGATAAGAGTAAATAAAAGAGGACTCTGGATCTTATAGAGAGATTGTGCAAAGAGGAAAGGTCAAAGTTTATTCTCTCTGAATGGTGCAACCTTGTGAAATGTTATATAAGAAAAGAACGTGTTGTTCTACAATTTATTGAAAGCAACCGTAGCAATTTTTTTTGTCACTAGTGAGTATGTGAGTAATATTATTTTAGCATGTGGCTTTTTTTTTGCCAATGAACATGTTAAGTTAAAGGTTACCTCTTTTCAAAGTGCCAATAGTTGTAGAGGGGTCTACATTTGTCAATTAAATGAAGTAGTTATTTCACTGAAATTACTTTAAGCTTTTAACTACAAATGGGAATCCAAAATGCTGAACTTAATTCAAACTTAGACCTCTAACAGCGTTGGGAGTCCTGAGGCAGACTCTTCGTGATCTTTCAGACAATCCATTTAGAAAAAAAGAAAGATGTGCTGAGTTTTCCCACATTAATTAGATATATTTACACATTTATTACATCACTGAGTTAAAAGAAAATGTGTTGGGTATTCATTCAGCCAAGAAACATAATTAAACTGTCCACGTTTCATGAATAATGGGATTTAATTTCACGATCAACCCCATGGCAAATTTACCTTGATTGGTTGCTGCCACACAACGCAGACAGTGTGACGTTTGGAAACCGACAGTGAGATTGCCAGCAGATGGCAGTCTCTACTCACGCTGTCTTGCCACAATGGCGGCTGCAGCCACAATATGCTTGGTGATAATAGGATAATAGGGCCACGCTGGCCTGGAGACGTTTAGCTGATAAATATCTTTGGGGAGTCTCTGAAGTGCTTCGGTGTGGCTAGATTAGCCAGAGGAAAAAAAAAAAAAGGCTGAACTTCCATTTCCACCTGAGTAAAATGAAATGAAAAGCCCCTGGGATTTGTCTTTGACCCTCTCAGCCATCGCTCCCTCTGAGTGATTACTGAAATGTACGGGGCTGGAGGGTGCAGACCTCTATTAACAATATCAGGCTGCGCAGAAGTGGAAGTCTGACAAGGAAATTTGAATTATGATTTAATTAACATGCAAGCACATCTCTAATTACCAGCGAATAAATTGCATGGGCATTTTTAAAAGGTAGTGGGATATTTAACGCACCTTTCGCTTGTATAGTATCATAAAGGGGCTAAATGCCGGTGTTGTTAGTTTAGCATTTAGTGAACAGGAATTCCTTTGGTTCACTTTAGACCTGTATGCATTTTATTGGCTTGTGTGGGATTTGGGCAGGAAACCAGAGCTAATGCCCCCTCTCCCACTTCAAACGGATGCCAGGCACCCTTAAATGTCATGGGGTGGTTAGAGAGTTGAAAAAGGTGGGAGTGTAAGGGGGGGTTTGGGGGCGTTGAGTGGGGGCTGAGGAGTGAGAAGCTGTGGCTCACAGGACGAAAAGGGAGAAATCCAGCCTGACTGGACTCTGTTCTGAGCTTATCAGTGCGCGCTGGCTGGATGTAGGTTTTCCTGAAGCCGCTAAGCCAAACCAGATGCAGGTTGCTCCGTGCCACCGTGTGTCAGGTACAGAGCCGGGTCAACCCGAGGCGCTTCGCTGCGAAGGGGAAGATGCCGCTCCGTGCCGTTCAAACTCGCTGCAGATGTTCCCGATGAGCAAACAGAAGAGTACCGGGGCGCTTTGCGGTTTACCCTCTTCCACTTAAAGCATGCGGCTCCCAAAACCTTTTCAGCTTCTGACCCACAAAATAACTGTGGAGGAGATTCATGACGCTGAGGATGCAAGTATTTTTTTACTGAGCAAGGCTACAGTGAAAACACAAACAGCATCAACAGCCGACACAGGCTGTGTGTAAGTCTGGGGGTTTTGTTCTTGTAACATTTCTAGGTAAAATAAATTGTTGCCATTATTTGTCTTTTATTTGGTTCGGTTAATGAAGAGGATCTAAAGATCTCATGCACGGCGATTTGAGAACCCGGTTGGTATCCTCACCTTAACTTGGAGAACCAATCATTTACAGCAAGTCCGGGGTTTTTGAAGTGATTGTCGTTTGAGAGTTCTGGGTAGTTAAAATCTGACCTGCAGCAGATACGTCTCTGGGCATCTTCTTTCAGTATTAATTCAGAACAGCACCAGAGGGTGAAGCCGTCTGCTGGTCGGAAAGTGACCAAGACCACAGCAGAAATATGCCGCATGAACGATTGTCCAGATTCTTAAAATGACCTAGCGAATAATACAGACACCATTTTTGTTAACGTTCTAACTATTGTCACATTGGTGTTCTGCAATGCAATACAATGCAAAACTGTTCTCTAGTTTTGCATTGCATTGAAATAACTGTTGTCATTTCAGCTTTTAACTTTTTGTTCTCTCTCTTTTTTCTCTTCATAGTAGGTACACCTGGTCTGGCGTTCTGTTAACTGTGACATCATCCAGGGAAGACAGATCACCCGCTATTACCATCTAATGTAGAACAGATTACTAGATCAATGTGTGCTTCTGTGCTTTTTTGTCTGTCTTGTTGTGTCTCTGTTCTGTCTTCTGTAACCATCAGTCGGTCGAGGCAGATGACCGTTCATACTGAGCCCGGTTCTGCTGGAGGTTTTCCATCCCGTTAATGGGTGGTTTTTCTTCCCACTGTCGCTTCATGCTTGCTCGGTATGAGGGATTGCTGCAAAGCCATGGACAATGCAGACGACTCTTCCTGTAGCTCTACGCTTCTCCAGGAGTGAATGCTTCTTGTCGGGACTTTGAAGCAATCAACTGGTTCCCTTATATAGGAAATTTTTGACCAATCTGTATAATATGATTGAACTTGACTTTGTAAAGTGCCTTGAGATGACATGTTTCATGAATTGGCGCTATATAAATAAAATTGAATTGAATTTGTTATTTACACAGGCCAAAGGGGTTCACCGAAACCTCAGACGGCGATGTCAACATTGCTGCTTTTTGACATAAAAATAGCAGTAAATGCTTTGCATGTTCTGTTCTGAGTACGTGTTTCACTCAGGAAGAGTATTGGTGGTGCACTGCTATTCACTGGCTTCTGTTTAAACAATTGCCCAATGCAAGCAGGACTTATTTTTTAAATCTCATCAGTTGCATGAAATGTTCTCAGTACAGGTTTAAGACAGGTAATTTGTTGTCGATGCACAAACTCTAAGATGTGTTATAGAAAACCAGTTGTCTCTTTCTGTGTAACCTACTGCCCAGTGAAAACTTGACAACAATTTAAAGGTTGGTAAACGGCTGTGATGAGTTGTTTGAGACGGCAAAGCCCACATTGTTTCTGGCCGCTCTCAGACTCGACGCTAGCGTTAGCCTCTTGTCTGAAAAACTAATCTGCCGTGCTGAGAAAAGGGCTGTGTGATTTCCGTCAATGAAGACGTTCCTGAAGCTGTGCGACAAAAAAGAAGAGATCTGCTCCCTGAAACGAAGGCAGCTCATCAGAGAGGTGACACTGCAGACCTAAGATAAGATTAACTTATGTCTATACGCCACGAAAACAAGGTAAAGCTGATGTCTGATGTAGACTCGCTGGTGGTAATATTGGTCACTTTCTTTGGTTTCAGATTGCTTTGACGTCTCATTTTCTCCTCTTTACACAACAGACCACAAGAAAATGTCATTTTGAAAACGAGACACGTGAGCCGTTTGATTCCTGCATGACTAACCCTTATAATTTTGATGTTGATCCAGGTGTGAGTTGTTTCTCATCGGTTAGTGTCTGACGTCTGAAGTTTTCACTCTGCGTCTCAGCTCAGTCATTCATGTGTAAACATTAATAAACATATATATAAATATATTTTTCATTTTACATTGATGATTACTATGAATTTACAACGAGAGATCTTTGCTTGAAATCCAATTCAGTGGTGGCCTTTGTAGAGCTTCACTATCTTTAATATCAAAATTTTTTTAAATTTGTATTTTTGTTTCTAAGATTTATAAACATCAATAGAATATGCCAGGGCCTTTTTTATGACTCATTCCAAGTTAAATCTGCAGATTAAGATTCATCAAAGACCGTATTTACTCTTTGGTTATTGTTTATGCTATTATTCTGTTTGAATTCCCATTCGTATTTTTGAATGTCGTATGTTTTACTTTTATCATATTAATGAATTTGACAAATTTATGACTAACTGAACATGGATTGTTCCAGTATTTTATTGTTTGAATTATTCTTTACTATCTGGGTTGCGGCTTCATTTAAACCCTGTGGTTTTATTTTTGTTTTGTTTTTTGCCACATCTTGCACTATATATTTTGTTTTCTTTTGAAATTACTGATTTGTATTCTTAACTGTGCAAAAAAACTAAACTCATGGTCCAACTAATCGAAATTTACATTGAATAAGGATATCGAAACGCATTTAGTTAGATTATATATAAATAATATCTTACCTGGATTAGATAACTCTAGGTATCTCCCTTCAGCATAAATGCAAATGAATGGTCATTTCTAAACCTCTATAATATCAACATGTCTGCTGTTGGGTAAAAAGTTAAGCAGAAGTTGGTCAGGTTTGCTTAAATTGTTTAGTACTGATAATGCAGTATTATTAAGACAACAGAAGTCCGCTTTCGTCTTGGCATCTACTGGACCAGCTTTGAGCTTCAGTCCCGTAGACCAACTTATCTAGAATAACAATAAATGAAGATGTCAAGAGACTTATCTACTGCAGGTAAAGACATTAACTGCCTTTACCATTTAAACAGACCCTGTTTTCATAAAATTTATTGGCTTGAATGACATTTTTAGGTTTCACTGTGTCCCTTTAAATCCTCACCAGACTGATTTTCTTGTTAGATTGACAACATGCAACGGTTTTATAGCTGGAATATCAAAGTCTGTGGGAGTGTGTTCAGAGGGTGGCGTCGGTCACTGGGAGTCCCTCCGTGTCTTTCAACTTCTGCCAGAATGAGTGTTTATGGGATTCTAGTCTCATTTTCTCCAGCGTTAATTTGTTTCCATGAAGGCAGCCATGACACATTCTCTCCTTCTCCTCAGCCTTTGTGTGGCTTTATTTTACAGAGCTGTGAATTTCTCCCCATGTCTCTTTGCTCTGAATAGAAGACCAGACTACCTCGGCTGCTTTTCACACAGCTTTGTTGACTCCGAGCGTCCTCCTCTTCCCTCCCACAGCGGCTCACATCCGAACCCTGCTATTGCTACTGTGTTGCAGTTTTTAATACACCTCTCGCTCTATTGTTAGACATCCTGAGGTTTGGTATTGTGGCTCCTCCGTGCCGGTGGATAGACGAACATTTCGCAGTGTGGAGAAATTCAATTTCCCATGCCTGTGAAGAAGTCTCACATTTCCAGTTTTGCCAGCGTCGTACTCCTCCCACCCTGTGGCTCCGTTTGGCAAGCAGAAAATGCCACCTCTGTCATCATGGGGATTATACGGAGCTCATTTGGCTTTGATTAGAAAACCATTAAAACGCAAACGTGTTGCTGACTGACCTGTGACCTTTCTCATCACGGGACAAGCAAAACCGGTCCCTCACTTTTCCTCTCAGGCTCTTTGGACCCCTCGGGGTCTGGGTCAGAGTTTGGTAGTGTTTGTGCTGTCTTTCTGTCAGACATGCATGATCCACTGCCACTTAGCGGGAGCAGGAAGAAAGGGGGCTGATAAATGGGCTACTTCCGGGCCCAAGGGTTTATTCATGCAATGCGGTGGATTACGTTACGGCTTGCAAACAAAGACCCGACCTTCTTTTATTCCAGAAACGTTCGGCCGCGGACAGTATTCAGGAAAATCGTGAGTGTCAAGTTCGCAAAGTGAAAGCTCGCAGAAAGCCTTTAAAGCGTCCTCGTCGTGTCAGTCCCTCACTGGAAATAAACGTCCAGAATGCAAGAAGGGACATTTTTTGCTTCAATGTTTACTTTCTTCCAATAATGAGTGAAATATTTAACAAGGTGGAATCAAAAAAAAAACGTTTCACCATTTTATTGCTATTTATTGATTGGCATCGCTTTCGACATACATTGAAAAACACAGGATTGCTCCACGACGAAACACATAAGTTACTGTCTGGCTTTTCTTAGTGAAAACAGCAATTGTTCCACATGAGGAGATTATTAAACACTGAAAAGATTACTTGGTGTTTAACAGTAACCATCTTTCACTTACACCCATTTGCACGCTCACATCATTTGTCTCATTGTAAACACAAACGTCTATGTAGTATTTCATTTGGCTTTTATGTCATCGATGAACAGCAACTGACGCATAATTGTGAGGTGGGAGTAAAATGATGGAGGTTTTTAAATACATAATTGAATAAAAAATCTGTTAAATGTATTTAGTCCCGCCGAGTCAATACATTATATTAGTTAATACTTTGCTGCAAGTCTTTTTGGGGTGAGTCTACTCAGATTTTTCTCCATTCTTCTTTGCAAAATAGCGCAAGCTCAGGCAAATTTGCTGTTTAGTCACAGATTTTCATTTAGATTTTGGTCTGGGCTTTGACCGTGCCATTCTAACACACAAATATACATAGACTTACCCATTTAATTGACCATTAGCTCTGCCTGTGTGTTTAGAGTCTTCACCAGGATATTTGGCTCCATCTTCCCATCAACCCTGCTAAACCATGAGTATCCCCAAAGCATGACTCTGCCTCCACCATGTTTTGCCGTAGGAAGATGTGCAGTGTTAGTTTTTCACTCTATAAACAGAGTGACCAAAAGGTTCAGTTTATGTCTCATCTAGAGTGACCTCTTCCACATTGGTTGTCCTCTGCTTGGTTCGGGGTGAACTGCAAACATATTTCTTATGGGTTTCTCCCAACAATTGGCCATTCTTCCACAAAAAGGCCAAATTTGTGAAGTGCATAAAAAATATTTGTCCAGTCTAGACCATTTATTAGACCTGAGCTGTGGTCTCTGCAGCTCCCCCAGGGTTGTTTGCCTCCTGGCTGCTTCTCTGATGAATGTTTTCTTCGCCAGATCTCTCAGGTTAGGTGGGTGGTCACGACTTGCCAGGTTTGTACTCTTTCCATTTTCAGATGATTGATTAAACATCGTTCAGATGTTCCCACGCTTTTCAGAATTGCTTGGAAAATATTTTGAACACCCTCACGTTTCCTCCACTAGACAATTATGCACTATTTTCAGCTTTTCATGTAAATACATAGAGGTTTGTGGTTCAAATGTGACAAAGGATGAACAACGGACTGTTGCAATCACTTGTTAGTCTTCTTCTTCTCTTTTTATCCATTGTTAAATGGCCATCACCTTTCTCTGTGGAGGGGTTTCTGTTGTTACTCCATCCCTTTGAGGGCAGAGTGTTTGGGCCGGATCTGGACCGACCGCAGGCGTCTTGAAACAAGTAGAGAGCAGAGCAGGTGGAGGCGGGCGAAGAACAACGATCTGAACGCACGGTCCGAAGAGCAGCAGATCGTTCAGCTCCTCCAGGGTGGCGCCGACCACCGGCACTCCATTCACCTCCACCAGTCTGTGAGGGGGGGAAAAAACAGTAGCTTTAAACTGAAGTCCTTAAAAATTACATCAAATAGAGTATTGTGTATGAACTTAGTATATGAAAGGTTGTTGAAATAGAAGATTGTATGTATGTATATATAAATATAGATTTATTGAAAGGCAGGGAATGTCTGATAGATAGATAGATAGATAGATAGATAGATAGATAGATAGATAGATAGATAGATAGATAGATAGATAGATAGATAGATAGATAGATAGATAGATAGATAGATAGATAGACTTTAGTGGCTCTTTATCTGCTCTGGGATGCTTTTCATGGCACGATTGTCTCTAGGAGCAAAATTAACACCTCTTTGTGTTTGTGAAATTGTGTCTCTGACATAGTTGTTTCTCTAATAATACGCTGACTGTAAATCCTTAATTGCTTAAATGCATGACATCTTTTTTATCTGCCTATGTTCACGTTCTTCTCACTCCAAGTATTGCATTACTCTGTTGCGTGTTTTGAGGCTATTATTTAATGGGTCTCCATAGCTACTGGGCATAGAAACATGTCCCGATGGAAGATGAGTAAGTTGGTGCTTTCACTAGCCAGGGGGCATCTGTGAACACTATTTAGTCAATAACCCTGGATGATGTGCTTTTTTTTTTTTCTGCTCCTTCGTTACCTGTCGTCCACACAGAGGCGAGAGTTGTCCACCTTGACCACCACCAGTCCGCTGCCGTCTCTGTAGCAACACGTAAAGCCGTAACGGCCATCGGGAAGCTGCTTCTCCTGCACGACCATCAGCACGGCTGGAGACTGAGGCGTCACAAGCTGGCTCAAGCTGCCAAGGGCTGAAGTCTGTTTGTGAGCTTTCTCCTGAAAGAACACGAGGCAAAAAAAAAAAAAAATCTAAATCGCTTGAAAAACCTTTTTGATAGTCGAGCTGCACAACACCAGGAAAGCATGTGATAACGTTGACACCTTTGAGAAGATAATAATCTGACAGGAGCAGTGAAGCATTTTCAATCATCCCACCTGGAATTAAAGCTGCAGGTCTTTTGGAGCATGTCCCTTCCAGTTTTGCAGATAGGGATTAAAATATTTGCCCATTCTTGTTTCCGAAATATCTTAAACTCAACCGACTTTACGTGAACATCAATCTTTGAGTCTTGCCACCAACTCTCAATTGTATATCTGTGATTCAGCCCTGCTAACACATCCATATGGTAAACCTTCACCCCAGTCTGAAGTCTTCTGCAGCCAGTTTATCTCCCATTAATACTCTATACTTAGCCCATTACATCTTCAACTCAACTCTGACCAGGGCAAGTTTTCTAACGTTAGTTTTGATTTCTGTCTCTGGAAGCACATCTCGAGCTGGAAATCTTGACCCATTCCTCTTTGTTAAAAAAACGGCTCTAACTCAGTCGGACTTGACAGAGAGCATCTGTGAACATTAATTTTCAAGCCTTGCCACAAATTTTCATTAGGATTTTTGGTCTGGACTTTGACTGGACACGTCTAGCACATGAATATACTTTGATCTCGCTTTGATTTGATAAATAAAAATGTATTCACATGAAAAATGTATTTATTTAGAAGAAGTCTTCTTCTACGCTTCATTTTAAGATGAAATATAGAAGAAGTTATCTTCTTCTACACATTGTGCTGTATATGCGCACCTAGCTTGTGGCCTCTACTTCATTCATTCTCGCAAATATGCTCAATTGGCTGAAACCAGGGAAATGCAGGTCAGACATCTAAGGTAAATGATGAAGGAGGAGAGGAACCAAGAGAGAGAGGAATCGGAGGCAACAGACGAGAGAATTGCAACGGATCGGGGAGAAGAAAACGAGCAGGAATCAGAAATCTCTCTTTTTTTCCCCTGACTTCACGTCGTTTACGCCAGTAGAGGGAAATTTGATTTTGGGCTGAAAGTTTTATTTACAAGCCTTGGTGGTAGACGTGGTTTCTTGACTATGCTCACGCACAGAGCTGTAATACTTTTCATTGTGATTGAGACAGGTTCAGTTTAGTTTAAAGATGCTGTTTTAGGGCGTACTCAGGGGGGGTACAGGGAAACCGGCAACGGGTGGTTGGGTCTGAGGGAAGATGAGGTGTTGCCATTGGCATGTTTACCTGTTGAAGGTAACCGCTGAGAAACAATCAGGAAATAACTTTTTATTTCTCTGATTAATAACACCTTTATCTAGGCCGACGCTTTATTATTTTTTCTCTCTCTCGTCATCGGACACAAATCATCCGGCCACACACGCACACACACCATGTTTAGACTTTATTGTATTGAGATCTTGAGCCCTGGTATAGTTTAAGGTCCAGCAGTCCCCGTAGGTTACCTCAAGCAGATTGCTCTATGTTGTGCATTCACTAATTGGAAAAAGTCTGGGTTTTATACTTTCTGAGTGGCTGTTCACCAGTCAGAGATGAACAAGCTAAACATTGTTGGATACTCATCACAAGCACATTTCTCGATGCCTCCAAAGACTTGATTTATCAATATCTTTTTTATAAGTTCCTGCAGAAAACCTCTGCATTACATTAAGTGAGCTCGGGTAATGCCCTTAAAGAGGTGATGAACGTTTAATGTCAGTTTAGGTTTCACAGCAAATGCCTTTTCAGCGTCGGTGATGGGATGCACTCTGACTTATATTGTTCTCCAAACTGCCAGTCTGACCCTTTATGTGCCTCTGAGTTATAAAAATAACCCAGATATCACCTCCCTTAAAGTTAAACACACCACTACAGTGCAAGGACGTTCCCAAGAGATAAATACTGAGTCTGCGTCAAAGTCAGTCGACCACCAAGATATAATGATTAGCTCTAGAAGAGATCACGCCACAAGTAGCTCGCAGGAATCAGAAATAACTTGAGTCTGACCACTGAATTCCAACAGGCCTTTTATCCAGCCTCTTGGCATGCTCCTCTCTCCCCCCACATGGCGTGTGAATGCCTCGCAGCAATAGCTGCCGCCTTGCAAGGGTCAGGGGTCAAAGCTAAAGCTTCTCTCTCTCTAGACAAGTGGGCCAGACAGGATATATCAACGGAAACGCAGCCGAAGCCCCTCGACGAAAGTCTAATATGCATCTTTTCCCCCTTCAGCTTGTTCAGTTTAGGTCATATTCCAAGAACCTGGGGACTTTTCCTCCTCATATTCTTTGTGTTTATCCAGAAGTAGGGGCTCAAATTGCTGCCTACCTGAGGCACACCTAGGGCACTTTTCCACATATCCAAAACAAAGTATGTGAAAACATCAGGAGTTATTCAGCTAAGGTAATGAAAGGGTGAGAGAAGACCTAATAGGAGCGTAGTTAAATCAGATTTTCTGTTGCTTTATGGGCAACCAAAAACCCCGGTATCCACAAAGAGGACAGAGGAAAGGATGAATCAATAACTTTCCTGATTTCCTCTCCTCGGCTGTCCATCTAAACAGCCTATTTAAAGCCATTTCTCCAGATTTGATGTTCTCCCCCTTCAGTCTGTCTCTGTTTTCCTCTGCTTTCTCCCCCCCCCCCTTCCCTCTCAGCTGCTTTATTGATGCTCTCCAGTCGCAGGCGATCCTGGCGATTAGACTGGCGATGATGAAATATTTCCTTATTGTTTGAAATTCAGGGCAGCCCACGAGGACCAAACACTGGGCGGTCTGTTCCTTATTTGAACAGCGGCTCTATCAGTTCCCAGACTGCTCCTCTGCTCTGACCTGTGTGTTAACTCTGATTAGGTCATATGATAAACATTAGTGCTGCTGCTTTTCCCACAAACTCAGCACCTAAAAAAGTGTGGCCCGGGGGCAGCAACGTGACACGGGGCACCTTTCAAAGCCCAAGCCGCGTGTGTCCTTTCATGGCATCTCGTTAGGGCTTCACCGACGAGATAAAAGAGCCACGTTAAAAAAGAAGGGGGCGCTCCACTGGGGGACAGACGCAGATAGTTTTACACATACTGGCCCATTTCTCAATTTCACTCTGCCAGTCGCTTTTGTCACATGCATTCCATTGTTGGTATGGTCACAGGCTCTCAAATGTCAGCGCTAAACATCCTTTTCTCAGTAAACAGTGCATGTTCATCTAAATTACTTGCTCTGTCTCCCTGTTGTCAGAAAAACGGGCAGCCTCACAGCTTTAAGAGCATAAACTGTCCTTTTCGTAACAAGTTTTTCAAAGTGCGTTCACCCTGGTTGCAGCTCACAATAGTTAAATTAATTTCCATGATCGAAAAATAAAAGATGTAAAGAACAAGTATGACATACAAAACTTCCCCTATGATTTTGTTGCTTTTAATTGCAATTTCTTGGCCATATTTTGAATACTATTATTTCAGATTTCTTACATTATAATATTTATTTTAGGATTTATTTAGGATTTGATTTGATTTAGATTTTAAAGCATGCTATAAAAAATAAAATGTATTATTATTATTATTATTATTATTATTATTATTATTATTATTATTATTATTATTATTATTATAGTTTAAAAAAAGAAGCAAAAGGTAGCTCAGACTGCAAGGAAAACTAGCCAAAAGATAATTATATTGTGTATAGAACACCAAACTTGGACATCAGTAATTAACTGCACTGCAAAAACAGAACTTAAAATAAGTAAAATGTTCTTAAAATTTGTGTATTTGTCCTTGATTTGAGCAGGTAAATAGGATGATTTGCCAATGGAATAAGATTTTTGTACTTAAAATAGGAACAACTCATCTCCAACATCTTATTTCAAGTGCAGTACATCTAATTATCCTATATTAGGGGTCAGAATACTCATTTCATTGGCAAATAATCTTATTTACCTGCTCAAATCAAGGACAAATACACTAACTTTAAGAACATTTTACTTATTTTTTGATCAGTTTTTGCAGTGTGAGACAGAAATAGTGATAGAAAAGTGTCCAGTTCATATTTAAGTCCAAGTGAGGATTTAAATGGAGGAGGCCAGGAGAGACGTTTTCTGAATGCAGCAGCTTGGAGCCTCAACACACCAGCACTTTGCAGGCGTCAGAAGATCTCTGAGGTGACCCCAGGCTGCCTGTAACGCACCGCAGGGTTGAGTGTCCCCTTGGCCTAAAACTGCAATTCAAACCACTGAAATCCTGGCAACATTCAGGGTAGGTGTCTTAGTTTCTGCTCCGTTTCTGACCAGCCTTGTTACTCTGATGTCCATGTTCTCATTAAGGAACTATGAAGTGATTGCGCAAGACTGAATTTTCTCAATATAATCCATTCACGTTTTACTTAACGGGGGTTGAACTCCACCTAAGTAGCTGTCATCTGGCATGCCACTCAAACCGCATGAGATCATCTACAGTTAGTTTTCTCCCGGCAAGATGAAGTGCGGTTTCTGAAAGTTATTTAAATCTAATTCTACACAATGTGAATTTTGGAAGAGAAGTTGAAATACTCATATGGCAGCTGTGGTCAAAATGTTCCTCCTCCCCTTCGCTCAGACTCAGAGAAAAATTCACTTTGCTGCAGCTAATTGTGAGTGAAAGCTAGCTTTTTTTATCCAATCTACTAAGCTTTATGCTCACAAACGACACATGCGGTTGCCTCATTGGTCTGGCTGTTGACTCCCTGTTACAGCTATCTGTTGTAGCTCTGGCAAGTTGTTCCGGTTCTTGAGTCCAAGATAAATGTTTCCTATTCTAGTTCAGAAGGTGCCTCCAGCTGTTTTTGGTGGGTGAGAGGAAATTCTTGCCGCCTTATTACTTCTCTGAACGTTACCCAGTATTCCTGCATAGATGAGTGTTGGGCTCACTACCACATTATTTTTCTTTAAAATCTTTCAGCTTCTATTCAACATATCCTCATCATAATGGTAATCTTTATTAAGAAAACAATGGGTTACCTTTCTACAGCCAGAAATAGGGAAAGGCTTTAAGATTGCCTTCACGGACACAATAAAATCATCCATGCATGGTAGTGCCTTCCTTATTCTGTAGGCATGACTGAAAAGGCTCTTTTGGTTCTAGAAAAGGGAGTTTTAAAATTAACAATTTTGCAAATGATTGGGAAATCTAAAAATGTGTTATTAATGTTATTTTATTTTAGGATTCTGAGGTTTCTGGCTCTAAAATATGATGATTTGGGCCCTTTAGTGAAATACTGAGCTTTTTAGTAAAATCACTAGCAGTTTTGACTGGTGGGCTACCGCTACCTGTGACCACTTTGTTTCACGATGGCAACTTGAGAGTTAAACATCTTAGTATACAAAGAAACCTGAACATATTCCTGCAAACCTATTTATGCATCAGAAATGGAATGTGTGAGAGGAAAAACGGCCCGTTTCACAAGTTGCTCACAAAAACAGTTAAGAATAGCATGAGAACACCATATTCTGCAAAAACACCAAATTTGACTCTGCTGTTCTGTTCTGTTCTGTGCCGAAGTCGTTTTATTATTCCATTCCAAACATGCCTCTCCCAGTATCTGCACTTGTTTTGGTGCACATATCAGTTTCTCAGTGTTTATTTTTGGAAATGAAAACATTTTCTGTCTCAGACGACACAGCTTTCCCACATATTGGTGCAACTGTCATTCATGTGCCGTTGATTAAACCCAACCGACCGAGCAGCAGGCCCTCCGTTTCAAACGTGCAACTGAAACTCTGCAATGGCGCCAGCATTCGTTTTATCCGCCGTACCTTCACGCAGCTTCCTTGCCAGGCGTTTAGGAGATGAGCAGCCTGTCGATTGAGATGCACAATGGTAATTTCCTCCTTGAACACTTGGCAGTTTAGCTTCATCTTTTCCAGCAGACGAACCTCCAGCTGCCTGAATGGAAACAGACCGCATTTCAGAGACTGTGACAGACATACTGTATATACATATGGTCACATAAAATTAGCAAAATTAGTAGTTACAAGTAAACATTGTGTACTGTGGTTAGATTTTTTTTTTTTCGTGTATAAAAAATATGACAGACAGTTTAATCTCCATGAAAAATCAACGCATCCCTGGGCCCACCCAGGGAGAACCCTTAACTTTAAACGGATCAAAACAACACCAGTGTACTCTGATAAGCCCAAACAAATGGCACACACAGGAGACAGAGATAAAAAGGTAAGCACAAACAAAAACAAAAGGAAAAAATACACATAAACAGATATTGTCATAGGCTTTCTCATGGGGCTCGGTTTGTAAAAGGCTGATTCACAATAAGTGTCCAAAAACCTATGAGAATGGAGATGGGCGTTTAGAGGAAAGAAAGGGATGCACAGGAGTATTTTTGTTTGCATATCAGCAGCAGTACATGAGCACAAAGTGTTAAAGTGCTCAAGGTGAGTGTAGATATAGTGCATTTCCCTGAAGGGTTTTAGTAGTTGCGGGAAAATGACTAGATATGTGAGATTTTTTTTCTCTCTACAGCTTGAAAACCGTCACTGAAATGGATGTTTCTCCAAGAAGAAGGTTGTTCTTAAAGAAACATTAAACGATAAAACCGTGTGAACAGATAAAAAGCAGAATTCAACGTAAAACAAACCGTGAAAAAAAGTACACATGAACCCAGCTTTGTGTAGAGCGGAGATAAAAACCCGTTAGAGATTATGACCCGACCGGTTCACATAATTCCAGTAAGACAACAATGATGAAAGGTTCATGACCTTGAAGGAAACACTAAAACAGGCTTAACTTAAAAAAAAAAAAAAAAAAAAAAAAACAGTTAAAGACTATTTCTTTAGGCGTGATTTAAAAACCCTCAGGGAGTAAGATACCCCTATTTTAGACAGAAAGATACTTCCACAGTAATAAATCCCTCAGAAAGCTTCAAGAAAGACGAGCATTTCAGCAGACGACGGGAAGGCTAACTGAATTACAGGAAGTTGGTTAATTTTTATCCTTTTGACCTTTCAACCTCTTATCTGCAGTGGAACATTTGGTAATAATTTGAGACTGTAATAAATCTACAAAAACCTAGAATATTTGTATATTATAGTATAAAAGACACACGCTACCATTATAGTTAGCTATGCTAACCAGGCTAACCACTAATTAATGTTAAAAACTGTCCTGTAGAAAAGTATTTGCCTCCTTACAAATTTCCTCTGTTTCTGCTTTTTTTCACACTTCTTGTTTCAGATCATCACACAAATATTAACATCAGACAAATATAAACTGAGTAAATACGAAATCTACATTTCAAATGATTATTCCCTTTGACATATGAACAAGTGTTGAAAACCAGCTCTATGTAAAAAAGATAATTGTCCCATAAATATTATATACGTTAAGAGTTTATGGTCAGAGCAACTATCATCAAGTGTTATTTGCTATAATAGGTGCTCAGCTGTTTTATCCCGGTCATAATGGAGGGTTTTCAAGCATTAGCAGAACATTTTGAGCCATTCAAAGGTGCACCAGCAGCTGTGCTTCCTATCATTGCCCTGCTCCATGACCCTAGTGTGTCTGAGATTACACAAATCGTTAGCCAAACTTTCTCCTTTAGGATTTTCTGCTGGAAAAGAAAATTAATGGTTCCTCCAATTACTCCAAATCGTCCAGGTCCTAAAGCAGCAGCGCAGCCCCAGAGCATCACACAGCCACCGCCATGTTTAACTGTATGCATGTTATTGTTCTTGCACAGCTTCACAGCCTGCTTCATGCCTCAAACTGGTTTTGTTTAATTGATTTATTTTTATTCTACAGGTTTGGCATTAATCTGACAGTGTGGCTAATGAAAATAAAAACATGTGGTGAATCACAGTTATTTCATTATTTAACCTGGTGTATAATTATGTTTTTTTTACATAGAGCCAGTTTGAGTTAGATATTTTTCTCTTAATACATAAAGCAGACATTTAAAAACATTTTTTTACATATTGCTCTGATACTGCTTTTTATTTTGATGATCTATAATATTTAAGTGAGAAAAAAATAAAACAGAAAAGTCTTTGAGACAAAGTCTCTGGTACTCTCTCCACCAATGTAAGAAGAATGTCGCTATTTTTACTTCCTTTTAAATGGCATGACTATCTCCTGTGCTATAAATAAAAAAGGCTAGGAGGGTTGCTGTTTCGCCTCATCGGGTTTAATTAGATGTTTTATTTCCTGGCTGTAAAATTTTAAAGTGCAAAGTGTCATCACACGAGGAGGAGGGAAAGATTTAATCGGACTCGGTTTTTTTAGGTGAGAGCACTTCTACAAAGACAGTTCCCCTACTTGTTTTTATGAGTGGCTGAGTTGTTAATGTCGTCTCTGAGGATCTGCAGCCTCTGCCTCTTCTCCTCCAGTTGGCTGTTAACCATCTCCAGCCTCCGTTTCAGCTCAGCAGAACCCAGCCGGTCCACATTCGCACCCGGGTCCATGTTCTTCAGCTCAGAGCAAAATGCTACCAGGCCGTGATGAAGCTCCTGGACCTGCAGGGGTCAAAAGGGTCAACTAACATCTAGTTCTTGCTGTGAAATGAATGTTGTTGTTTTTTGTTTAAACGGAGATCCGGACCTGAAGGATGGCATTCTGCAGCGACTCCACCTGCTGGTTCAGCTCCTGGATCCTCTTCTCTTTACCTGGCGGGCTCTCCTGGGCATTTTTGTTCATGTCACCGTTCATTTCTGGACTGGGCTGCGATGCCGGACTCTTCTGTTTGTCCTGTGATGTAAAAGTTTGTAGAAAGTTGGTTATCTTTCGTACAGGGAACGCTGTTAGTGCCGTGCCAAAGACCGGTACCGTTTTGCACAGATGCAGCTCCAGCTGTCTGTTCTCTGCTGGGGTTTTCAGTAAGGCTCCTATCTGCTGATCCTGGGACAGCTCATCAAGGGAATCTGTAATAAAACACTAAGTTATATTGAGACCATGTTCATCTAATACCTCTGTATGCCTTTTTGTAACGTATGTGGGACATGTCTGATTGTCTGGGCACCTTGCTTCTCCTTTAGTGTGAATAGGGTCTTATCGTCAGTCAGTCCGAGCATTTTCAAACACGAGTCCATGATTTTTCCCACTGATGTCTCCTTCGGAGTTCTGAGGTGAACTATTCGCTCTGATGCTGCAACATTTATATGAGAATGAAGTCGTTAAGGGGAATTTGGTTTAAAATAAAATAAAATATCCATCCAACGAGCTCAAAACAGCAATGCACAGCAGACCCTAACGTTACGTTGCTTACAGGGGTAAGACCAGGTTGGTCACATTACAATCAGACATCTTACTCTATTTTAGTGGATATATATGTTTATTATGAGATGGATTAACACACCGAAGAGCATCATTGTGAAGTCAACTTTTTTCATAAGGTGGAAACCTGAAAAGTGTGACTTTCATTTATATTCGACCCTGCTGAGTTCAACTTTTGAAGGACTACCTTTTGGTCCGTTTACTATGCCGGGCCGTCTGGGTATACCTCCATCAGCTTTGCACAAGCAGATATTTCTTTACAAAATAGCTCAGGTTTAGACAGATGGTTTGGATTATAAAGCATCTGTTAACAATTTTCAGGTCTTGCTTCATGAACTTAGTTAGATTTTGATCTGGACTTTGACTAGGCCATCCCACTGTAGCTCTACATGTCCAGGCTTAGTGTGTTGCTGTAAGGTGGACCCTCACCCCAGTCTAGAAAATTGTCTAGTTTAGCTCTGTTCATCTTCCCATTAACTCTGACCGGCTTCTCTGTCCCTGCAGCAGAAGATCCTCACCACAGCATGATGCTCCTAGCACATTTGAGTGCGGCGCTTTCAGGATTGGACGTAGACCAGCGTTTTAATCACGGTCTCAGACGACCGCCCCGCCTTCCTCCACATGTTTGTGTCCCCTACATGATTATGGCAAACTGCAATTGAGACTTCATATGGCTTCCCTTCTTTCAACTCTTTCCTAAAGGCCAGAGTTGTGGAGCGTAATACACTAATAGTTGTCCTTCCAATATATTTTTCCACCTGAGCTGTGGATGTCCGCCACCCCTGCAGAGTTACCACTTCACTGATGAAGGCTCTCCTTCCCCACCATGTTGGTTTAGGTGGACAGCCATGTCTGGTTGGGTTTTCAGATATTTTTGCAGATGATAGGTTGACAGCACTGTGAGAAAAGCTTTACAGTTCTCTAAAACTTTATCCCTGACCAGTTTGGTGTGTTACTTTGACCAGCTTCTCTGTCCCTGCAGCAGTAGGGACAGAGAATAACGGTGCCTTTTTTTTAGCACCGTTATTTTTGCACTATAAACATGGTGGAACATTCTTCTGCACAACTTTTTTAAAAATGTTTTTCTCCTGCACTGTTACATTCTTATCACTGCTGCACTCTATATTGTATTGTTATTTTATTTCAATTGTAATCTCATTACATTGTTGTAAGCTGTATGCAACGAAATTTCATTTTGTATGCACTCTGTACATACAAAATCACAACAAAGTTTGTCTAAGTCTAAGTTACTTGTTCTTCATTGTGCTGTTTGTTCACTAATATTATTTAACGAGGCTTTTACAGAAAACTGTTGCATTTATAATGAGTATAAATTAGTCTTAGATGGAGTCTATGTACTAATTAGGTGATGTTTGATGGCAGTTGGTTGCACCAAATCATTGATCATTTTTTTCTTCTGTTGAATCAAAATATGTCAATCAAAAAAGTCATTATCATAATCAGCAAAGATGGGAAAAGGTGCACAACATACTTTACAAGCCACTGTGTTTCTTTTATCGTCTCTGCTTCTGTTAATAAGTGCATATTTGTTGTTCCTGCTTTGAACAACGTTGTTGACTCACCGTTAATTGTGATCTCTATCATCTGAGAACTCCTTGGTGTCACGAAGCTTTGGCTGCCGCTCCTGTTCTCGAGCAAGATCATGAGATTAAAATTGACACGTTCTTTTTACCTTTAGTCGTGTTTGGTTTTAAATGTGGTGTATGGTTACTGGCAGTACTTCAGGGAATAGCGTCAGTAGAAACTAATTGGAACACCTGCAGCAGGTTTCCAGTAGGTTTCTACCTTTTGTATGCAGCAGCATGCAGGGACTGGGACAGAATGTGGCAGAGGCGTCAGCCTGAGGGGCTCTGATACTTACGGCATCACAAGTTATGTTTTTCCTCATGAAGAAACTAGCGTAAATATATTTAGGTTGCATTTGAACATTGTATGACTCCAGGAAAAAATCCAATTAGTAGCTACAGACCTGTTGCATTTTTTTTGTATGTGTGTATGAGGTTTATAGAGTATATCACCTTTACCTGGACTTAAGAGAACGCCGATTCATACTCAAGCAGCTTATATGGGGAGAGGACGTGGATCTGCTCATGGATGCCAAACCTGCAGTGACTGGCTCTGCATTACTCAGCCCTAAAGAGTAAAAAAATAAAAATATCAGGCAAACGTTTATGTATTTTAATTACACCAGTCTAAACCTTGCTTTTCACATTAAAGGTCGGATGTCCCAGTCAAGGCATTTTAAAATGATCAGTTTGTAAGCTCCTTACTAAACGTAGCTCCCTGTTGTTCTGTAACCTTGTCCGCAAAATGTATTCTCACGGTATTTGTGCGTTCACAAACACATGAGAATCCATCTTGTATCGCTCTGGCTTCAACCGTTTGGGTCTGAACCAAAAGCGGTTCGGGCCTATCACGTTGCAGTATTATGATTTAAGACTGGACCTACCAGCTGCCGGGCCCACAGCCGAACCAAAATAAACATGGCAGCGCCGGACGACGCGCGCGTAGCTACTGCTTTCACATGACTTTTGTCTGAATCCACAATTTCATCTTTGAAAAGTAAGAAGTGCCTTGACTAGCTTACCCTCTTGTGGTTTCTCATTACGCCTGCAGCTTAAGTTCTAATTTAATACCATGATTGGCTAACCCAACCTTTGGTATGTGCAGAACATAGAGTGCTGCACATTATCAATCTGCCTGGCCAGGTTAGTCATTCTGAGCACTGCCTGTAATTTCATGTACGCCACAATCATAACGTTAACCAAAGAACTGTAACAACTTTGATTAGCACTACCAAATTACTTGCTTTGCCAAACCCAATAATGGGCCATGCACATAATTTTGTTAATCAAAGCGATGTGGGTTTTCTCTGATGATCTAAATTGATGTTCACAGTGAAAGAGAGAGTGTATTGGATGCTGTGCCAGGAGACCTGCCCTGTGCAGTGTGCGGGAAAACAGGCGAAATATTTGCCGTTAACATTTAAGGTTGTTCAAAGAAAAACTGCTTATTAACCAGGAAAAAAATTACTTAACAGCTAACTAAAAATAATGATATAGGGCTTGATTTTATAGGTACAAACTAATTAGTGTGTACAAAGCTGATCTTCAAACCAGGCGCAAAGCAGTTTGCTCCTATAAAATTAGTAGAATATTGAGTACAAACCTTGCCTTCACAAATTTACAGATCACATGCTAATGATCAAACCGCGCAAATTTATGGGAGGGGATATGCAAATGTATACAAAGTGATTTTCCAAAGCAGAAACTGAGAGTTGGCACTGTTCTTGCCTCTATATTTAGGACGTCTAAAAGTCAAGTGCAAACTTGCATGTAAAAAATGCCTACGATCCTTATGGCCAGAAAGGAAGCACTGGTATAATGACAGGAGAAGGACAGAGAGTCTTTCTGCAAGTGAGCATATTTGGGCTGTAAGAAATATAACATTAGAATGATATTAGTGGGGAAACGACGGCATCCTTGGAGAGATGCAGCATCCACGGGACATTTATCAGCAGAAATTCTTCCTTTCTCTGACAGCAGCTCCCAAACTGCCAGCAGTAGACGCAATTTACTCATTTAAAAATCTGTATTGTACTTCTTATCCACTGTGGACGCGATCTTTGAAGATCAGGTGCAACACGGCACTTTTTGCTCTATCGGTTTTCTATCTGTCGACGCAAATTACGTTCATTATTTGGAATCTTTGAAAATCAGGCCCTTAGTGCTTTACCCTGAATCATCAACGGGTTCTATGAAAGCAGAGAGTAAACATAAACACGCCAGCGAACTGCTCCTTGGGAAAACTCTGTCAAGCAGGAACAAAATGAGCAAACATATTTGTCTGTGTACGTATATGGCAATAACTAATATTTTTACTGCTCCTGTTACATTTGCTTGACTCCGTTGATGCATTTAATAGCAAACTTAAGACCCCTTGTTTCTCTAAGTGTTTTATCTACAGCAGTGATGGGGTTGTATGACCACCATGCTAATTTTTATCAAATTTTTTACTTAATGTTATACTGTTGACCTAGTAATTGTGTCTGTGCTGTGTATTTTTACTGTACTGTGTACTTTTTGTAAAGCACTTTGTGACCCTCTTGTGTCTGCGGAAGGTGCTATGTTTATATTATATTATATTTAAGGGAGTGTTGTCTCAGCACGGGACATCCGCAAACGGCTTATATGGTTGGCCTTCGGAAACAAACCTTGATTGGGACATCCCTAATTATCTAAAAGTGAAATATACCAAGCAACGAGTCAAGTGTCTGGGTGACGGAGCTAGGAGGGTGGAGCTCATTGTAAATAGCCGACAGTAATCGCTCCCGGTCCTCTAAGGAGCTGATATGGAGGATGTCCAGAGTGTTGACATCCACGGAGGCGATGTCTGATCCACACAGCTTAGCCTCTAAGAGAGAAGAAAATAGGCATTGTAAACAAACGTGCATCAAGACGTTTTAGAGTAACTGCCCCCAACTATCTTTTTGATATACGACAACCAAAAGACAGTCCTGAAGATGACAGCTTTCTATAGGGGTTATGTAACTCTGCATTTCTAAACATGTTAAGAACATGACATTCACACACAAACACCTGCAGTTTTAACCAAGACTCCAAGTTTTCTCATCATTTAGCATTTGTGCTGTCAGGTTTAACAGTCTGTTAACCTGCCGCCTTAACTAAACGGTGCTCATTAAACATTATTTGCTGTTTGAAGTAATGTAACGATTATGCATAACATCAGATGATTTTGCTACGGACCGACACCGTGTGTCCAAGAGTCAGAATCTGATGTTTTACCTTGGATTAAACGGACGCATTTTTGCAGTCCGATGCTGGTAAACCACTGGCAGACTTCTTCTGTGCTCAGCGCGCTGAGGGATTTGGCCTCTTGCTTGTGTAAATCCTGTGGAGAGGGAGAGGCTGCATACATTCTGCCTTACCACATTCTGTAGGACATGGCAACTGAGCCATGAAGGGGAAACCTTATTTTATAAACACAGAGTTGCAAAGCGTCTACTTCATCCTCTCTTTCACACAAATAGCTATCTAAACCATCTGCTGCAAACAGCAAAAACTGAATATGGCAGTTTCCAACATCATTTAAGTGAGGTGTTAATTAATTTATTACTTTATGTTCGCTTGTAGGGCTAAGATCTTTTGTAAAGAAGAAACATTTCTAAAGCAAACACCAATTTTTATGCTATATGAGCACAAACGTTCTCTGGAATATCACAGTTGCCTCGCTTTCATCATTGTATTTTTATCTATTTTCTTTAACAAAAATGAGTATGCTGGCTGTTTTCCTTGACAAAGAAAATTGCAAGAGACGGTTCTGACGTTCACTGTTGCTATTTAGTCTGAGGCAACACTTCAAGAGAAAGCTTGGTAAAATTCCAGGGTAGTCATTGTGCGCGATACCGCCCTATGGGAAATGTGAATGACTGTGCTGGATGTTGCACATTAAGACATGTTGCAGCTCGTTAACATATTTGTCTCATTATTAAGAACTTAAACAGCCAAAAGAACTAAAACAACATGTTTGAGAATAGTTTTCTTCGGCTGCAGTCTGATCAGCTTTCTATTCTGACGGTGAGGGGAGGGGGGGGGGAGGTGCTGAATGAACTGATGTCCAGGCGATGTCCTCGGAAATTATTGTTAATAATAATACACCAAAGTTAAAGACGAAAATTCATAGTTTTAGCCGTCATTTGTGAGTTTGAAAAAGTTGTGGCAGTGTAAGATATATTTCTGGTCATACAAGTTTGGGGCTTTTAATGATTTATCTGAAACGCTCTTTTTCCAGGGGGGGAAAGATTGATGTTTAAATACAAGACCAGAGTGCACAAATGTGACTTTTTGGGAGGGATTGTTTTCTTCTAATCCGCACTGAGTCAAATTATACATCCTGGCTCAAATATATTCCATACACTTCCAACTAATATTTGGATAAATGTCCTCTAGTACGTTACATAAAACCACAAACTCTTTGTAGCCATCAACAGTGTAATGGGATAAATCTGGCTGCATGTTTGACCACTCTTTTCCTAAATTTGTTGGTTTCCTGGCATTGATTTAGGCATAGTCCATCAATTCTTCGTCAAACTGAGGTTTGGGCAATTCCCGAAGCTCAGCGTTAGCTTGCTTTATTCATTGTAACACTGGTCTCCGTGTGATTCCAGTCTTGCCAAAGTTTCAACATGACTCAAACTATTAACCTTGTTAGAAAGGAAATTGGTTAAGCTGTTCAATAACAACCCAAGAAGCACCCAGTTTTAAGCTGATCTTATAGAAGAAGGTGCTGAAACACCAGGATTACTTTTCGCAGTGAAACTAGTTTAACTTGACCAACAGAAAAGCAGGTCTGCTGTCAAACTCTTTCAGGCT
Source organism: Fundulus heteroclitus (assembly GCF_011125445.2). Classification (NCBI taxonomy): domain Eukaryota; kingdom Metazoa; phylum Chordata; class Actinopteri; order Cyprinodontiformes; family Fundulidae; genus Fundulus; species Fundulus heteroclitus. The sequence goes on along the minus strand of NC_046382.1, from coordinate 16,091,781 downwards.
CGCTTGAAATTTGCAGCTTCCCACATCAACAAAACCACGTTTCCCTGAGAGCTTTTCTGGTCACAGAAGGCAAAGATTGAAATATTAAACATTAAGGGCAATGAAGAAGTTTAGAAGAGTTGAGGAGCTTATAAATCTAATTACACTGAACCGGCTGCCCAGCATGGCGGTAGTAGCATCATGTGGATCAGATTTTTACTGGTGTAGTTGAAGCATGTTGATTTTTATGCTCCCATTTAAATCAATAGTACTAATCAATAAAAAAATCCCCAACTAAAATCAAAATTGGTTTCTAGATGGACGAAGCAATCTAGCATTAATCTTCTGGAAAATGTCATCCTGACTCAAATGCATGCACCGGGCTTAAACCCAAACTATTTAAATGAGCTTAAATTACGCCCAAAGCTTGGGTAACCAGACGCACGCTGACTTATTTGCTTTGCGTACAGTATTTACCTAAATTACTTGTAACTAACGTTGGTCCCAGTTTGATTTAGTTGTTATAAATTTCCTGAAGGGAACTTTGATCTACAGCAGACATCACAGATGCAAAAGAGACACAGTCACAAAAAAAACATTGTTAATCCCAACACAATCATAATATTAAGAAGAAATGCATCGATCTGGAACTCATATGACCACTCTCAGCTGCTGCTGATACGCCTTGTTCTAATTTTAGGCATCCTAAAACGGCGGCCACACAGAAAGCGGTCAAACTCCTCATAAAGAAGTGGGTGTTCAGGACAGTTGAGGATAAATTTAGCCTTAGTTCTTATTAACACCACAGGAAACTCCAATGACTAACTAAATTTTAGCTAGCTTTTCTTTTTAGTCATTGTGGTTAAAAGGGGACACATCATGCAAAATGCACTATTTTGGTCCTTAAATACATTTTGTTGCATACTTGGAGTCTTTATGAGTGCAGAAAATTTGAGTGCTGTCTGTCCAGGTGCTGTGTAGATATTCTTATATTCTACACAGAATATAAAACAGGGGAAGATGGTGTTTATTGGAAGATATGGGTAGCGAAAGACAGACAAAAAAATAGTCATATTTTTCAAGCAGTTCAGTTTCTCAATTTTCTGTGATGCCACAGTATTTGCTGTTAAATAAGGTCACATTCTTCCAGCTAACCAATTTCGCATATCCGCCATTTTCATTTCTTGGAGTGATTTTGTAGTCCAAGCTAAAGGATGCCGAAGCTACAGGTGGATAAGTCAAAATGTTAGGTCGTTCAACATACTAAAAAAATGGCCTAATGGGGAGGAGTGGAACGCTCTGTGACCTGGAGGGGAGCTGGGTATGATGTGCCTCCTTTAAATTTAAAGAGTTGCCAAAATGTTGCCAAAATGAGTTGCTCTCAGAACCTGAGAACAGGTGTGAAGAGGGGGACCATGGGGCTAAATTAATGAGGGATTTAGACCAAAGCTTTGCAGTTCCACTTTAAATAGACCACAACTGAAAGATGGTGAAAAGGAAGAATTGAATAGCATGGTATGTTCTCTTTAAACATACATTCCAATATCCTGGATGCAAAGACTGATAAAACTGATAAAATGTGATGTCTGTTACTGGTCTCACAACAAGTGGCCGTTTTGATGTGTTTGATGTTTTTTTTGTTTTCATGACATGAAGCACTTTGAACAGCCTTGTTGCTAGAATGGGCCATGCAAATAAACTTGACTTAAAATCTCTGAACGTGTTGCACTTTCATTGGTTCACAGTCGTACCAGGGGAGACGGGGAGATCAATACTTTCTCAGCGAAGTTTCCGTTCTGATCCACTGAATGAGGCTCAAACGAAGCTGGATAGAACACACACAGCAAAAATAATGCTAGTAAGGCAGTATTTAAATCACCCATTAGTTGGAGGAACAGCATAACGATGTTTCTCCGTAATTTAATTCAGACTCACCTATGGTTATGCGCCGTAGCCAAGGGGATCCTTTTCTTTGCTTGCATTGATCTGCAGTCTGCGTTGATGTATGGAAAGCAGAGGTCTGAGCTTTTGTTTCTCCAAGACTGCAGGAACGCATTAATGGTCGCTGTAATGCAGGAAGTAAGGTTACTGTTTACTTCAGAGTAAATTAAAACAGTCCTATCTAATCAGAATAGTTCTAGATTTCAGCACATCGTTGTATGTACGATGGTTATTTAGCAAAGTGGCTTGCAAATTGGGCATATATGGCGTCCCGTATAAAATCTAATGGTTGCTCCAAAGGACAATAGGATGTTTTCATGAGAAACCAGGGAACTGATTTATGTATCTCAAAATGAAATAAAGCTTCACCATAATGCCAGTATCTGATCTACAACATGAATGCATGAGGAGAGGAGCTGTAAGTGTGGCCGTACCTTACGGAAGGGGATTGCATCCATCCGCGCTGTATTTGTATTTGGAAGTTGGTCAAGTTCTGTCTTCAGCATGTTGAAACAGATTTGATCTGTGTTGCTCAGCTCATCTTAATAAAAGTACACAATTCAAACAAAAATTAAATGTTTTAGATTTAGTCCTTCCAAGCACTTTGAGGGGGATTAATGTTGCACCCTGTTACAGGGTTGCAACATTAACTTTTATTGAGATTTTGTTTTATAGATCTGAAAAAAGTGTCACGTCTTTGGAAAGTGGAGAGAAAAAAACCGAAAACCAGTTATTGCAAATGACAATCTGAAAAGCAGGTATATGAGAACTCATTCAGGCATTTTTAAAGAGTGCCACCCTGAAAGCTAATATGGTAATTAGCTTTAGGAAGTCATCCCCTAGCCTGTGCTGGCAGTGATAAATGATGCTGCCATGGAACTGCCAAGCAGTTTATGAGGGTTGCTCTTGGTGAAAAAAAAACTTGACTGCATCGTTTAATTGCTAAGATAAAATCGCAGTGTATGTACTTCATTTTTTGAATCTCTCTGTATTAGGGTCCCACAATACTAAAATTTCAAACTAGACAGCGATACTAAGAGAAACACCAGCCATACAGGTCAGGATTCCACTATGTGGCAGAACACCAGCACTCCACATCAGCCTGAGCTTCACCAATGAAACGTGCCGGCTGTACCGTCAAGCTGTGAACAAATGCTTTTTCTTAGCAGGACATGGGAAGATGGAGTTTATGGGAAGATATGGGTAGCTAAATACCGACAACTACTGGAAGAAAGCCTGGTAGACGCTGCAAAAGACTTGAGGTTGGAGGTTTACCTTCTGGCAGGCCGTCATGAAAGGTTCAGATCTTTGGTTTCTGCATATTTGTGTGTATATGTTGGCCTAGTCCAGGGGTCAGCAACCTTTACGACCCAAAGAGCCCTTTTTTGCTTTTCGGTCTGTCTAAACAAAAAAAGCAACATGACTCTTCCAAACAAAGTGAGCAAATAATGTCTATATTTTAAATGAAAGAAAAACAATTTTATTTTTTGTTTTTAGGTTTTTAAGACAAAGAAGATCATCGAATTTCTACATAAAGGGGAATGAAACATTTTCCTCAATGGAGCATTCACGTTTTATAGAAAATTATGCCCATAGTCTGCAACATGAAGGGGGGAAAAAAAGTATTTGTTACTCTGCTGGTGGGGCTGAATATAGAAAGAAAATATAGATTATGTCTAGAAAACAAACTATCACATAAACCCCTGAATCATTATCCTTTAAATTTATAATTAGGTGTGGGTTTGTGGTCGTCTGTCCTATAAATAACTTGAAGTCTGTGGTTGTAGCACAAAAAAAAAAAAAAAAAAAAAAAATGCGAACAAGTTCAAGGGGTATGAATATTTTTCGCGAGGCGCTGTCGATTGAGTTACCGAGCAACCAGCCAAACACAAGCCTGTCTGTCTGGTGGATGACATGCTTCTCCGACAGCCCAAATTCTTTCCCACAGGCAGCGCTTTTTCTTACATTTCCCAAATATCACTTGGTCATTTATTTTCCCCAATCATAACAAGCAAGACGAATGGGGCTGGAAACATGACATCAAGCTAAGCCCAGACTTTTTCATGCCACACATGGCAGGAGTAGTGATGTGACTGCGGCAACCTAAACTTTAATAAATTCAGAGGTTAAAGGATTAGGATAGAAAAGCAGTTGTCTTTTGGAATGGGCCAGCCAAGAAAAACATTAGCATCATCACTTTAGTACATCTGCCTTCTCATTTCAGCTTGCTGTTTTTTCTTTTTCTTTTTTTCTTTTTTTTTTTGAAAAGCTGGTTTGACATGGATAGGGGTTGAGACGAAAGCAGACACAGATAAGACAGTGTAATTGGTTTATGTGTGTCAGCACTGGAATCTTGTCTGGGTCCTGGAGGGGCAGAAGAGCACGAAAAGGAGAGGCAGTTAACTAACAGTCTCTTCATCAGCTGGCTTGAAGAGTATATGGCCTGCAGCTAAGCAGAGTCAGAGCGCTCTGCATGCCAATCCGCTGTCTTATCGAGGCCAGGCGGGGAGAACGGAGGAGCGTTGGCTACATCTGGGAGTACCTTCACATAGCTGACCTCAGACATGACAGTATACGCCTTTGAAATTCTGAGAAAATCCCTTTGTCTCAGCCCATGACTTCTGTTAACTACCGTCCCAAAAGATGCAAAAGGATTAATAAACACCATGAAAAATGATGCATGAATAAAAATTGTATTCACCCCCCCATTCTTTAAATTATCCAGAGTCTTTCAGGCTGGATGGATAGCATCTGTAAATTTGTAATCTTGCCGTTGCTTCTCATTGGGATTAAGGTCGTACCTTGTGATTGGGCAAGTCTAACATCGATGCACTGGGATTTAAAGCACCCCATTGTGTCTGTGGCTGTTTGTTTAGGGTTATTGTCCGGCTGGAGCGTGAATCCCCACCTTACTCTTAAATCTTTTGCAGCCTTTAGCAGGTCTTCTTTAAGGATTACCTTGAATTTAGCTCCATTTGTCTTGCTGCAGAAGACAGTCCCCACACCATGATGCTGCCCCCGTTAGGTCTTGCTGCCAGGATGATGTGTTCTTTCCTTCTTCCACTCTTTCATAAAAGATTTGTGGCTTTTCTGTTTACAGATTCACCCACCTGAGCTATTGATCTTGGCATCTCCTCCAGAGTTACGACACGCCTCTTGTCTGCTTCTCTGATAAATGCACGTATTTCCTGGTTTTGTCAGTTTAGGCGAACAAGCACGTCGTAACACAGTTTAAGATCTGTTCAGACTCAAACAGGTTTTCTTCCAGGATTTTTTTTAAATTTAGCTCCTTCCATCTCCCCATCAACTGTGCCCATATTCCCTGTCCCTGTGGAAGTAAAGCAGCTCCACAGCATGACACCACCATGTTTCACTGTGGGGATGATATGGTCTAACTTTGCTCTTTTTTGTTATTCACAGTGTTGCACTGCAAAAACGGACCTAAAAATAACTAAAATGTCCCTAAAGTTAGTGTATTTATCCTTGATTTAAGCAGGTACATAATATTGTCTGCCAATGGAATGAGTATTTTGACCCCTAAAATAAGATTATTAGACATCCTGCACTTGAAATAAGATGATTGAGATGAATTGTTCCTATTTTAAGTGCAAAAATCTTATTCCATTGGCAAATCATCTTATTTACCTGCTCAAATCAAGGACAAATACATTAATTTTAAGAACATTTTACTTATTTCTAGTTCCATTTTTTGCAGTGTGCGCATGTAGGCCATTTTGTGGTTGTAACGTCACAAAATGTGGAAACATATAGCGGATTAAAAATACTATCATTGTAATTCCGAATCAAAAATGTCCAATAATAACAAAAGACAGAAAAATTTCAGCTTATTTAAATGCAGCCTAATGTAATAAGCCATCATTCTGAGTTATATGACCTACAGGGACAGCAAAAACACGAGTAAGCCCCTCCTACCCATGACAGGTTAGCACAGACAGAACACAGAGCATCCTGCAGGTCGTCGATGACCCATTTTGACGCACAGACAGACACAAGATTAACTAGAAAGTGAAGCCTCAGAGTCATGACATTTCAGCACATTTGTGTAACGGATAGGGAAAAAGCGATGCTTATCGTTTGTACTATTGGTTTGAAAAGAAAGCAAGCTCTTTGAGAGAAGACGGAGGGAGGAGAGCATGCTGAGTCACGGCAACCTAAAACCTGGGAACAGGCGGACCGTCCACACTTGGGGAATACGCGCACAATGGCTAAAAAGAAACTCTAACAAAGGGGAACTTCTGCAACTCCCATGTGAGGCGTTCTAGGTACTGTAGCCATGTCACATAATGAGAGCAATTTCAGCTGAATGGGGACCCAAGATCAAAACGGAAAGGTAACACACGAGTCTGAACAGCTGGCCATTTACCTCTCACCTCAACTATTCCTGAATGGGGAGGAAAAAAAAACACATAAACACAGAGCGACTGAAAGACTCACCCAAGTTATGTTCGGTAAATGATAAAAAGTTTATTCGTGTGTTGATCCCCCCTGTGAAGAAAAGAGAAGAAAACAGAAAACAGTGTTTGTAGTTGGTCATAGTTTTTGAACTGAACACACAATTAAACACATATGATAGAAATAATAGTAGGTAAAGTATCATGCAGTCAGAGGACGGTCTAGGTTGGATGTTGTGGGGTTTCTAATTTCTCGTTTCATCATTTGATAAAGCTAATAGCTGCTGCATGCTAATTGTGACCCAGTCTTTAAGCCAGCCAGCCATTTTCTTTTACCTGCTAAATTCCTCGCAGGGTTGAAGCAGAGCTGCCGCCTTTTCCAGAAATTGATTAGCAAGAAGCAGATTACTCCCAGTAAAAGTTGCCAGTCCATCAAACATCAAAGGGCAGCTCAGAGATACAGAGGACATACAGCCACTTACACCTAATAGTAGTTTAGAGTCCTCAATCAACATACAGACTGCCTAGTATCTTCATGATACTAGGCAGTCTGTACATGTTCCCAGAACAGGGCTTACAACCAAGACGGTATGAAACATTTAAAAGAACATGAAAGATATTTTTAGACTATTTTTTTTTTTATCTGGCTGGGTTTTATTCAGACTTGTATTTGGTTTCATTACGAAAATTTGTTTTAAATGTATTATTGTTTCGTGCTTGTGTTCTTTTATAATGTTAGCATGTTTGGTGCGGTTCCCCTAGTTGAAGAAATGTCAGAATGTGAATTCAATCCTTTTAGGTCAGAATAAGCGTGCAAAAATGTTTGCATTTATAGACTTTCTTACATATTCCAGGTCTAAATAATGTATCCTTGCATTCCTTACTTCCTCATGTCCTTACTTCTTACCTTACCTTCTTACCTTCCTTCTTTTATTTCTTGTCTCCTTTTGTTTTATTCATTTTGTCTTTCCTTACTCCCTCTGTGTCCTTTTTGCTCTTCGTTCTTCCTTTTACCCATCCTCTCTAGTGTGATTTTTTCTTTCATTCCTTTTCTCCTTCGTTCTTTGCCTTTTGTGTCCTTCCCTTCCTTGTATAGTTGCTTTTTCCTTCCTTTCATCCTTCCTTGTGTCTTTACTATCTTTTGGTCATAACTACCTTAATTCCAGTTTTACTTACCTTACGTATTTTTCCATCTTTCCTTCTGTCCTTCCTTTGTTCTCACTCATTTGTCCTTCCCCATTCCCTCTGTCTGTCTTCTTTTTCTGCTTCCCATCGTTTTTGTAATATTATATTTTAAGTTGGATCAGTACAAAGAAGTGAAATCTGGCAATTTGAGTTTTTAAGTCTAACATTTTTACAAGAAAAATGTGCTTTCTTTATAATTTGAGTGGTGCACTACAGTGCAACCGCATTTCTTTTTAAAATGTGTTTTATGAATGAATGAATGAATGAAGGATGGTCTCATCTGGACAATGGAGACTCTACACCAGAACTGCTTGAACCGTGATTATGTTATGAGGTTTGGGTTCAGTCTGACACTGTCCCTTTGCAGTTTTCTGCTTCCGCCACAGTGTCCAAACTCTTCAAGTAATCTACTTGGTATCACCTAGTCAGAAAGCTAATTGCTCCAGAGTTTTGCCTTTACATGAAAGCTGGTAGACTCACGTGTCGTTGGGAAACACAGGTAGAAGAGCCACCTTGTAGGCCCCTGGCAGGAGTCCGGCTCCTGATCTCTTTCGTCCAGCCTTCTATGAGGAACAGACTCTCCTTGGCTATCAAACTCATCATTCAGACCACCAGCACTGCTAGGTTTGCTTTCAGCATTCTCAGTGCTCTCTTCAGCCGGAGTACATCCTTTTGTTTCCTCCGTTTCCGCACTACAATTCCTCTCCTGGCCAGAGGCAGGAGCCTTCCATCACTGGCAGATGAGCGAGCCCCACATTCATCTAAATTGCTGTCAAAGAACCGACCATCAACAACATTAGAGGGAGTGGGTGGGATCAGATTGATTGTGGGCGTCGTCAGGAGGCCTCCAGAACCAGATGTGCCATTTCTCTGCGCCATTTTCAGACACCGGCCGAAATTCGTCCTCTGCTTCCTCGGCCTGCTTGTTGCTAATGGCGGCTGCTCGTTTGAACCCGGGTTGTATAACAAGTGAAGACAGAGCGTTAAGTCCTTTCTTTTTCGGGGCCCTCGGGCAGGCTGACGCGGACCTGAACGAGCGGGCCGCGCTGTTCCTCCGGGTCAGGGGGTCTTCATCCCCCAGGCTGAAGCTGGTGTTATCTATCCCCAGATCCTCCACCGTGAGGTGGACCCGCATTCTTCTCACTGATCCCCGCTCGTCCAGGTGGTGAACTGCCCTCATCAATCTTCGTTTGCTTGTCCTCCGTACAGCACAGACATGACCAGAAGAACAGTCTGCATGAAAAATGTTCACTTTTCTCCAGGTTCTCCTCTGCGGCCGTCGCCGCTCGGCTGTTCCGCTCGCCAAAGGGTTATTTCCTAACACGCTCATCTTTTCAGCAAAATGAAAGACATTTCTCCATATCGGAAGATGGATAAAAACTCCGTCCACTCCTCTGTGATGTTGAATCTACACACAACTTACAGTCGGCTGCCTCGTGTGTTGCTTAGGAGGGGGGGAGGAAAGGCTCTTGAGGTCAGGTGAACACTTGAAATGAATGCTAGCCTCATTGAGCATCCTTTGATATGATAAAGCAGCCTCATCGCAGGCACTGCGGTTCTCAGACTGATAAGCGAGCCGTACCATAAAAAAAAAGCATACAGTCAAACTACATTCACAAG